>NC_084599.1:5414624-5624624 GCF_033807715.1 Cololabis saira | reverse complement strand
CATTGAGAATTTAGGAACGTTTGTGTAAATAAATAAAATATATAAAATAATATATAGTATAAATAAATTAACAGCAGCTCTGCAGATGCTTCCGCGGGGTCCGGCTGAGGGTCCGGCTGACTTTGATTGACATGCGGTGGGCGTGTCCTCACGGCTGCTGAGCAGCACGGCCCGTACGACCCGACCCTGTAGTCTGGGCCCTGAGTAATGACGGCTGACCGGCTCTGGTGTGTTTCAGATGGGTGGAAGGACCGCTGGGTCGAGTCCAAGCACAAGTCCGACTACGGCCAGTGGAAACTGAGTGCTGGGAAGTTTTACGGAGACGCCGAGGCCGACAAGGGTGAGTCCTGGATCTGCTCAGCCACCAAGATGATGCCGTTGTGGTCCGGTTCTGTTTGGCTCATAGTGCATCTGGTGTTTTGTTGTCCCTCCAGGCCTCCAGACCAGCCAGGACGCCCGCTTCTACGCCCTGTCGGCCAGCTTTGAACCCTTCAGCAACGAGGGGAAGCCCCTGGTGGTCCAGTTTACCGTCAAGCACGAGCAGAAGATCGACTGTGGCGGCGGCTACGTGAAGATCTTCCCGGCGGACCTGGACCAGACCAACATGCACGGAGACTCGCAGTACTACGTCATGTTCGGTGGGTGGAGCACGTCCCAGCTGCCGTGGGGGCCGTACCGCCAGGGATCTAGGGCTGGGGATCCATTCAAATGTCAAGAATCGATTTGATTCCGATTCTTAAAATTCAGAATCAAGATTAGATTCGATCCGATTCGATTCCGATATTGATTTGGGTTAGTGTTATTAAAACTGTTTTTTGAGTTGTTGCATGAATTATATGACTGTAGTTCTGCAACATATGAATACTAGTATTATATTGAGATTCAACAGCAAGTATTGCAGCTAATGATGCTGTAAGGACCAATCAGCTCCCAGAATGCTGATAGAACTGCTTTCAGAAACATCCTGGGTCAGAATTACCAAACAGATCCAGGGAGGAAACAAAGACGGAGGAAATCGGTTTTATTTTTTTACCACATTCCGTTTTTGTTTGTTCCATTTTCGGTCTATTTTGGTTTTTAATTTTTGAGCATTTGGTTTTTAGCATTTTTTGCAAATGTAACCCCAAGATAGTATATAAACTAATGAAATATAGACAATTTATGCAATTATAACCTAACACTTTAATGTTTTCATACCTTTAAACATATTTAAAGGCAAAAACATGGCAGCAGTTATTCTCATGTCCAACAAAACATTCCTTTTTTGGGGATAAACAAAAAAATAACAAAGTTGTATTGTAATGATGAAAAAAAAATACATAAATAAATAAATAAAAGAAAAAAAAAATCGATCTTTAGACATATGAATCGATTTTTAGGAATTAATATGAGAATCGATTTAGAATTGGGAAATCGATTTTTTCAACACAAGCCTACAGGGATCCATAATAACTAGGGCTGCAGCTATCGAATATTTTAATAATCGAGTATTCTACTGAAAATTCCATCGATTAATCGAGTAATCGGATAAAACATATTTTTGTTTAGTTAAAGAGCAATTATGAATATACATTAGATGTTAATTGACATTACTAAGACTAAATTATATAATCCAGTAGGTTCATGGCTGTGGATTTAAAAACCCTGAACTTACACCAGTTGACCAAATTCACTGCCTTCACTCAAAAAACTAAGGATCTTACCAAGAAGTTTTCTTATTTCTAACCTAAAAATGCCATTACACATACATTACATAACTTAAAAGGTTAGGTGTTTTTCCCATGTGTTTCAATTGAACTTTCATTTTTGTCATTTGCGGCATCAGCACGCTGTACTGTCAGCGCGCTGTGCCGCATTAAATGTAGTCCGGGAGAAATACCTGCTTTGAGCTGCAAAATTAAACGATCCCTCGAGGCAGAGAAAATTCCTCGATCATATTTTGTAATCGAATTACTCGAGGAATCGTTTCAGCCCTTATAATAACGCGCCTGTCTGTGCAGGGCCCGACATCTGCGGCTACAGCACCAAGAAGGTCCACGTCATCTTCAACTACAAGGGCCAGAACCACCTCATCAAGAAGGACGTCAAGTGCAAGGTAACAGCCGAAGATGGAGGAGCTCGGGGCTCCGGGAAGGTGGGGTCAAAGGTCGCGCTCACTGTGGTGCCTTCCTTCCCTCCCAGGACGACGAGCTGACCCACCTGTACACCCTCATCCTGAACCCGGACCAGACCTACGAGGTCCGGATCGACGGAGAGAAGGTGGAGTCTGGTTCCCTGGAGGACGACTGGGACATGCTGCCGCCCAAGAAGGTCAAGGACCCCGAGGCCAAGAAACCCGGCGACTGGGACGACCGGGCCAAGATCGACGACCCGAGCGACACCAAGCCTGAGGTTTGACCTCACCCTCACTTGTCTGCACAGGGGGGTTCAGAGGTTGTTCTGCAGCCCCAGGCGTTTGGTCACCGGACCAGGTCCCAGTGCCAGACAAATGCAGCCTCACATCAGCTAGATCAGGGGTGTCAAATGTGCAGCCCGATAGAGGTTTTCATGCGGCCCACGAGAAGTTTCCAACGCAAAAAAACAAAATGTTAATTTACTAAAAAGGAAGGCATAAATAATTGCCATGAATCGCAGCATATCCGATAATATATTTCTTCTATAAATCCATCGTTATTCCACAAAGAGAGCAGTTTTCGAAATTTTTTTAGTTTTCTAGAATGCATTTGCCGATTTTATTTCTTTGTAGACGGTCGTTTATTTTTATTAACTGACTACTATTATATATTTTCGCAGGAAAAATATCACTGCTAAAAAAGATGATAGAAGATATTTATTCGGAGAATTTCAGTTTTGAATACGAGGATAGTGACAAAGTAAAACAGTTAAAAGAGAAGTGCTGACTTTTTCTGCACACTGGCGTAAATATCCGTGCCAATTTTTAAAAATAAATACACTTAATTGTACTGGAAAAATCTCTAAATCACAAAGAAACACTCTCGGATGTAATAAGAAAGATTTTGCTTTTAATTAAATTTCCTATAAAAAAGCGAAATATAAAAAAAACATACTTGTTTCTGTTTATCTTTGTAAAATGATATTAAAAGTATCTTACATAATTTGAAAAAAAATTTCAAGAAAAGATCCGAAGAAATATATTTTACATAATTAGAGTGTAAAAAAGTGCATATTTCCTTTAAAATTAACTAAACTGATATTGGATTAGATAACAATAGTAAAAAAAAAAAAAGAATTAGAAAAAAAATATTTCGAACCATTTTTGTTATTTTGAGCGCGCGGCCCGCGAGAAAAAAATTGGTCAAATCCGGCCCACCAAGCAAAATGAGTTTGACACCCCTGAGCTAGATGCTCTTTTCACTGCGTGGTTCTGTAGTTGAGCAAAGGGGATCCAGAAAGAACCACGTGGGCGTCCCTGAGACCCGGTAGACCCACCTGTGCAGGGAGGAGGGGCCAGGGAAACCAGTGTGAGAGGAGGCGGGGCTAGCTCCTGTAGGTGACTGCATCATGTTCAGAGCTTAAGCTCCAGTTGTGCTGTCTTCCAGGACTGGGACCAGCCAGAGACCGTCCCCGACCCCGATGCCAAGAAGCCCGAGGACTGGGACGAGGACATGGACGGGGAGTGGGAGCCGCCCATGATCACCAACCCGGAGTACAAGGCAAGGCTGGTGGAGACGAGCCCGGCGGGGACGCCGCGGTCCTGCTGAGGCGGGGTGACCGGTCCTCATCCTGCTCTGCTGCTGTGTTCGCAGGGCGAGTGGAAACCCAAACAGATGGAGAACCCGGACTACAAGGGGGCGTGGGTCCACCCGGAGATCGACAACCCCGAGTACAGCCAAGACTCCACCATGTACAAGTTTGACAACGTGGGCGTGCTGGGCCTGGACCTGTGGCAGGTAACTGGGACTGCTCGACGACCCAATCACTGGACCAAAACCCTCACAGTGGGGACATGGAATGTCACCTCGCTGGGGGGGAAGGAGCCGGAGCTTGTGCGTGAGGTTGAGAGATACCGGCTAGAGATAGTCGGGCTCACCTCCACACATAGCTTGGGCTCTGGAACCCAGCTCCTTGAAAGGGGCTGGACCCTCCACTACTCTGGAGTTGCCCAGGGTGAGAGGCAGCAGGCTGGTGTGGGCTTGGTTATAGCCCCCCAGCTCAGCCGCCATGTGTTGGAGTTCACCCCGGTGAACGAGAGGGTCGCTTCCCTGCGCCTTCGGGTCGGGAAAAGGTCTCTCACTGTTCTTTGTGCCTACGGGCCGAACAGCAGTGCGGAGTACCCGGCCCTCTTGGAGTCCCTGGGAGGAGTACTTGATAGTGCTCCAACTGGGGACTCCATTGTTCTACTGGGGGACTTCAACGCTCACGTGGGTAATGACAGTGATACCTGGAGAGGCGTGATTGGGAGGAACGGCCTCCCCGATCTGAACCCGAGCGGTGTTTTGTTGTTGCACTTCTGTGCGAGTCACAGTTTGTCCATCACGAACACCATGTTCAGGCATAAGGGTGTCCATCGGTGCACGTGGCACCAGGACACCCTAGGCCGGAGGTCAATGATCGACTTTGTTGTCTTTTCATCTGACCTTTGGCCGCATGTCTTGGACACTCGGGTGAAGAGAGGGGCTGAGCTGTCAACTGATCACCACCTGGTGGTGAGTTGGATGCGCTGGTGGAGGAGGAGGTTGGACAGACCGGGCAGACCCAAACGGATTGTGAGGGTCTGTTGGGAACGTCTGGCCGAGCCCTCTGTCAGGGACATCTTCAACTCCCACCTCCGAGAGAACTTCTCTCAGATCCCGGGGGAGGCGGGGGACATTGAGTCCGAGTGGACCATGTTCTCTGCCTCCATTTTTGGAAAGCTCTCGATTTACCGGTCAATCTACGCACCTACCAGCACCTATGGTCATGAACTTTGGGTAGTGACCGAAAGGACGAGATCGCGGATACAAGCGGCCGAGATGAGTTTCCTCCGCAGGGTGGCTGGACGCTCCCTTAGAGATAGGGTGAGGAGTTCGGTCACCCGGGAGGAGCTCGGAGTAGAAACGCTGCTCCTTCACATTGAGAGGAGTCAGCTGAGGTGGTTTGGGCATCTGTACCGGATCCTCCTGGACGCCTCCCTAGGGAGGTGTTCCAGGCATATCCCTCCTCCCTAGGGAGGTGTTCCAGGCATGTCCCTCCTCCCTAGGGAGGTGTTCCAGGCATGTCCCTCCAGGAGGAGACCCCGGGGAACAGACGCTGGACAGACTATGTCTCTCGGCTGGCCTGGGAACGTCTCGGACTCCCCTCGTAAGAGCTGTCTGGGGTGTCTAGGGTGAAGGAAGTCTGGGCATCTCTGCTGAGACTGCTGCCCCCACGACCCGTAACGGATAAGCGGTGGGAAATGGTTCAAATCTGACCCGGTTCAGTTTCCTAGAATCGAGCCTGCCGCTCTTATAGTTGAACCCAAAACTGTCAGACATCTGTTGGGGTTTCCTCTGAGGCCCGTTTCCATGATTTCTGTCTCTGTTCCAAGGTCAAATCTGGAACCATCTTTGACAACTTCCTGATCACAGACGACGTGAAAGAAGCAGAGGACTTCGGGAAGACGACCTGGGGAGTTACCAAGGTGAGTGTGATCCAGAACATGAGTTCCTCCCTGCTAGGACGTCTGCCGAGTCCGACTCGGATCATTTCACACAAACCAAATCCCAAAGTCCGACCTGACTCACGAAGGTCCCGCAGAACCTGCTCCTAAAAGCTGCAGGACTCTTGTCCATCTTGGGCGAAAGACGGCCATCGTGAAGGAATCGTGTCTGTCAGAGCAGGTCCAGATCTGCGGTCTCACGTCCTACGATAAACCAAAGCCGGGCCGATTTAACCTTCTGAGCGCGTTTGAAGTCCCACGACCCGTTTACTGACTCTACGAGTGTCAACGTGACCCGGCGCTAGGGCTGAACCATTTTTGAAAATCTAATTGCGATTTTTTTTTTCCCTCAATATTGCGATTTAATATGCGATTATTTTTTCACGGTCCTGTTCTCATGTATTTTTCAACTACACAAGCAATAAATCAGTCTGTTTTATAATAAACAATGTCCAATTTATTTAAAGCACAGATTACAACAATAAAGAAAACAAATCTGTGGCTTTACCTCTTTACCACGTCTACACACGAGTGTTACGGGTCGTTCTCTGAACCCAATCACACGACACCAAACCGGGTTAAACTTTAGCCAAAACGAGGGGTAATTTAATAGAAAAACACAGAAAACAAACAAAGCAACAAAGCTCAGAGTTAACAAAACGAACCAGCAATGAACAACTGGCAGCCCCGCTCTTTAACCTTTAACCTCTCCTCCTGATGAGCTGACGGGCTGCAGGTTTGGTTTAAGGCTGATTTATGGTTCCGCGTTAAATCGACGCAGAGCCTACGCCGTAGGGTACGCGGCTCTCGCAGCCTACGGCGTACCCTACAGTGTAGGTTCTGCGTCGATTTAACGTGGAACCATAAATCAGGCTTCACAGCGCGACTCCACTGTCCGCCGACGCATACCCGGCTCTTGCTCGTCGCCGCGCGCAGCTCTTCGCCACGCCGCGCTCATATATTTAATACATTTATAAAGCCCATATATTTATAAAGCCCCGCCTGGCCGAGCCCCAACACTGAGGCCATGGTAGATAGGTTACACACGGACACGCTGCACTGTTGACTTTTTGTCCCTGTCGGCTCTGCTCACTCGCAACGTGACCAGATCACGTGACTGGTCAGATCGCAGCCTTTGCGGTTAGAAAATCTCTTTTTATCACATCGCGATATTATCGCAAATGCAATTAATCGTTCAGCCCTACCCGGCGCCACACTTAAGACGCTGTTTCTGAGTCTGGGAAAGAATCAGGTGAAGCTGTGTTAACAGAAGTCGGGACTACGAAGACATTAGCGCCACCTGGTCCCATGGCGGTACCGGCGCCCTACGTACCAAACCCACATCCAGTGCCGGCCTCTCCTGGGTCGTACACCGACACGTGCTCCTTCGCCCATCGTTTTTTATAGCGTTTTCTGTGTATAAAAGCTACAACTGGCGGCTCATATAGCTCCGCGTGCTAACAGCGCGTCAGGTCGTAGGTACGACCCAAGAGGTCCGTCCGGTCCCATCACAGCGTCCTGGACGTCTTAGCCAGTAGTGAGCAGGTCTGAGTCGGAGGACGTAATGACCCCAGACAACCTGTGCGGTTCTGAGTTGCGGTTCTGGATCGGTGTGCGGTTCTGAGTTGCGGTTCTGGATCGGTATGCGTTCTTACCAAGAGGTCCAGACCAGAGTTCTCCTTTTGGGTTTGGTCTGATTTGTTTTGGCCAACGACAGAGTGCGATGACCGGGTTCATGCGGTACCGAGTAGAGCAATGAACGTCAGCTCCAGCAGACCTGAAACTGGGTCCAGAACCAGTCCCAGAACCTGAAACTGGGTCCAGAACCAGTCCCAGAACCTGAAACTGGGCCCAGAACCAGTCCCAGAACGGTTGTGATGAGTTCTCACATGACGTGTGTTTCTGCTCAGGGACCAGAGAAGAAGATGAAGGAGGATCAGGACGACATGGAGAGGAAGCTGAGGGAGGAGGAGGACAAGGGCGCGAAGGACGCTGAAGGTGACGAGGAGGAGGAAGAGGAGGAGGAAGAGGAGGAGGAAGAGATGGAAGAGAATAAGACGGACGAGGACGCTGAGACGGAGGAGGACAACGAGATCCTGGAGAAGGACGAGTTGTAGGACGAGTTGTAGGACGAGTCAGCGGCTGATGTTCCAGGTTAAACTGAGACGGACAGAACCCTGGCAGACTCACGGAGGGAGGGCAGGGGAGTGTGTGGGGGGGGGTTCTTTTTTCAAACTTCAGATCAGAGAAGGGGAAAGTTTACTTGTTGGTTCTGGTTGAAGGTCTAAGTTGATCAGAGTGTTGATGTTGGTCTGTGAGTGTGCGCGTGTGTGTGTGTGTGTGTGTGTGCGCGCGCGTGTAGGGGTGTGTGTCTAGGTGGGGGTGTGTGTGTGTAAGGTTGTGTGTAAATGGGGGGGGGGGGGGTCAGCAGTTCTTCTTTGATGGTTTCATGTGACGTCACACTGCTCATGTTGAAATCACCTTTTATAATTTATTCTTATTAGTCTCTGAAGTGTGTGTGTGTGTGTGTGTGTGTGTGTGTGTGTGTGTGTGTGTGTGTGTGTGTGTGTGTGTGTGTGTGTGTCCGTGCACAGACCAGCTCAGGTTCCTTGTTGGATCATCTCCACGTCTGCAGCGTGGTGAGGGGGTGAATAAACTGCTTCTCTGAACATCTGGTCTGGATCAGTTTCTAGTCGTCTTCAGCGAGCAGAAACTTCTAGAAATAAAAACAGAAAAAAGAAAAGATTTTAGTTTCTTTTTTGAATCTGATCTGAAAAGGGTCTAGTCAGTGGGGGAGCGTGGGTCTCAGTACAGAGGGGGCAGAGCATTCTCCATGGGCCCTTATGATAGTCATTTTAACGTTCAACAACACCTCATCCCACCCATCAAACAACATTTATTCTCACTTTTATTGAGCCAAGCCTATAGGCCTATGCTGCAGAAAGCAGAGTAAAGTCACACACACACACACACACACACACACGCCTGACAGCTGTCAATCACACGGCGCTGAAAACTCAGATAGTCACAGACTGACTCAGTTCCATCTTTGATACAGCTTAAATACAAAAAAAACCTAACTGGTCTAAAATTACACAATCTATTTAGATAGATATAGACACAGCGGTCTATAACATCATTTCTGAGCTCTAGAACAGAGAATAGACTCTAGTCTAGTTGACAACAACACAAAGCTCATTCAAATAGGCAGGTGGTCAAAGCTACAAAACATTCTGATAAATAAATTATTTAAGAAGGTTACACTGACTCACCAACGGTAGTTGACTCTTCCATAACCCAAAATAATCCAGGTAACGTGGAAAACGGGGTAACATTCAAAACTTTGTACATGCTTAGTCCTCTTTTAAAGTTTAGCGCTAATCTCCTTCACGGCAGCAAATTTGCTGAGTCTGCAAATTGGCTGTAACTGTTCCAGCCAATCAGCGTTGGCTCACAGCCGGTCCAAGACAGTTATAAAGTAAGAATTAGCCTACACTGGCCGCACAATTTTATCGTTATTATAGCCTACAATTTAGGATTATAGATGAACGTATCACACAAAACTGGGCCCTGTCATTGGGCCCTATGAGCTTGTGGGCCCCGGGGCCACCGCCCCCTCACCCCCCTCTGGCTCCGCTGCTAAGTCTAGTGATTGGGTCATCTTCATTTTACAGGTATTTATCACTTTGTCCTGGTAAAAGTAAGTGAACAGTGGTCTGTGACGTCACCCAGGTTTGTTGTTTTTGAAGACACCAGTGGAAGCCGTCTGCGTCCAGCTCCAGAAGACTTGGGGACGGACGGGTGGAGCAACGACGCCTGCTTCAGCTCAGGGCAGAAATGAGAGTAGCTAGGTTAATGCTACTGGGTTCTTCTACTGACCACTAGGGTCTGGATCCAGACCTGCAGGTTTTCTTTTTAAAAGCCGTGTAAACACCTCAGCCGGGCTGCAGTCAAACCCAACTGAAGCTCTTGAGATTGAGCTTTTAGTGCAAGATAATGAGGTCCTAATTCCAGTTATTCCAGCATGTATACCAACTCACCAACCAACCCACACCAGAAGTGACGACACAGTGAAAGCCAGAGATCATCACACTAGGAGAAGACGACGAACTACAAACTAGAAGGTTGTTATGAGAACTAGGAGGTTGTAATGACAACTACAAGGTTGAAACAAGAACTAGGAGGTTGTAATGGCAACTACAAGGTTGAAACAAGAACTAGGAGGTTGTAACTAGAATTAAAGCTGCAAGCAGCGATGAACGGGCCCTCACACTCATGGCCACCACCCCCCCGGGTTCCCCCCACATTCCTAGGTCAATAATACTATAAAAAGTGCCTTTGCTGTTCACATAACACTCAATTTATCAGCATAAGCATATCAGAAATGACTCCATCCACGACTCTCTTATCGGTTTTATCTACTCAAAACCGAGTCCGATGAAACCACCCACGACTCTCTATGTCAAACCATTCAAAAGTTATGACAGAAAGTAGGAACTATCAGATATGGACCAATCAGATGAAGGGGGGGCGCACTTTTTGGTGTCTAACGTCGCCACGGTAACGCTTTTGACTGAGAAAAGTAATGCGCGTCGTTGCAGGATGGAGACGCACATTTTGATATATAACACACCTGGGTGCACGTTACGGTTCGGGCCGTATTAACGGCCGAAGAAGTGGCATAAATTGCGCCAAAATACACGATTAATTCAAAATGGCCAACTTCCTGTTGTGTTTCGGCCATGACGCCAAGAGACTTTTCTTTAAGTTGCGACATGATACAGTGTGTACCGATTTTCGTGCATGTACGTCAAAAGTATTGTGGGGCTTGAGGCACAAAGTTTTCTAGGGGGCGCTGTTGAGCCATTAGGCCACGCCCATTAATGCAAACCATTAAATATCACATTTTTCACCAGGCCTGGCTTGGTGCAAAATCTGGTGACTTTTGGGGCACGTTTAGGGGGAAAAAAGGCCCTCCTTTCATTGGGAGAAAAACAAGAAAAAAAAAAAAAATCCTACAGATACAATAGGGCCTTTGCACTGTAAGTGCTCGGGCCCTAACTAGAAGGTAGTTAGGAGAACTAGAAGGTAGTTAGGAGAACTAGAAGGTAGTTAGGAGAACTAGAAGGTTGTTAGGAGAACTAGAAGGTTGTTAGGAGAACTAGAAGGTTGTTAGGAGAACTAGAAGGTTGTTAGGAGAACTAGAAGGTTGTTAGGAGAACTAGAAGGTTGTTAGGAGAACTAGAAGGTTGTTAGGAGAACTAGAAGGTTGTTAGGAGAACTAGAAGGTTGTTAGGAGAACTAGAAGGTTGTAACATGAGTTGGTTACAGGGAGTCAGCAGAGCTCCACTGGGACCTGCAGTCACTTGAGCCGCTGGTTCGACCCGTTGTTGTGGCCGAGCCTACAACCATCACAGCCGGATCGAGTGCAGTCCAATTAGACTTGTTCTGGACCTGGAAGGATCCTGAAGAGTTCCTGGGTCCTTCTGCTGATCCACGCCGCAGGAGAACCTTTTCAACAGGTCAGACACAGACCCCCCACCTCTTCTGGTGGTGACTTCAGAACCGGCTGCTGTGTAGCTGAGCTCCGTCCCTGGACTCTCCCAGACCAGCCCACAACCAGCCATGGGTTGGCTGTGCTGGACGCCCATAAAAACAACACTGTTTGGTTTGTTTGATTTTGCTTTTTAAACCGATTTGGTTATAAAAAAAATAAAAATTCCCTCCCCATCAGAAGCCCGGAATGCTTCACGGTAATGGAAACCCACCCTGCCATGAATTATTCTGGATTGTGAGGGATGTTCAGGGTGCTGTAGAGATTGATGCTGCCGTGTTGTCATCGACAGATTAGAGATTTATTCAAGTCAATGACGTACAAGTTTATAGCAATAGTTTAGTGTAAGTGAGAACGAGGGATGGGTCTAGAAAAAGGACTAGAAGAAAATTTGAAGAAAGTAGTTCAGGACGTTCTATTTGTTCCCTGAAGGACATTTCTTCCAAAGCTTTCAGGGTTATTTGTAAAAATAAAACAAAACCAATCAATTCAAACTACAACCCTCAACAGGACAGCTTATGTTTAGACGCATCCATTCACCAAACTGTGGTGCTCCCAGCAGGGCAAATATGTCGGCTTCAAAACATGTTCCGGTACCATCAATGTTTACCCAAACCTCCTTCACCTTCCAGTAGGGGTCGGGGGACCGGGGGCGCGGGGGGACCGGGAGGACTGGGGGGACCGGGAGGACTGGGGGGACCGGGAGGACTGGGGGGACCGGGAGGACTGGGGGGGACCGGGAGGACTGGGGGGACCGGGAGGACTGGGGGGGACCGGGAGGACTGGGGGGACCGGGAGGACTGGGGGGACCGGGAGGACCCGGGGGGACCGGGAGGACTGGGGGGGACCGGGGGCGCGGGGGGACCGGGAGGACTGGGGGGGACCGGGAGGACTGGGGGGACCGGGGGCGCGGGGGGACCGGGAGGACTGGGGGGACCGGGAGGACCCGGGGGGACCGGGAGGACTGGGGGGACCGGGAGGACTGGGGGGACCGGGAGGACCCGGGGGGACCGGGAGGACTGGGGGGACCGGGAGGACTGGGGGGACCGGGAGGACCCGGGGGGACCGGGAGGACTGGGGGGACCGGGAGGACCCGGGGGGACCGGGAGGACTGGGGGGCCCGGGAGGACCCGGGGGGACCGGGAGGACTGGGGGGCCCGGGAGGACTGGGGGGCCCGGGAGGACCCGGGGGGACCGGGAGGACTGGGGGGACCGGGAGGACTGGGGGGACCGGGAGGACCCGGGGGGACCGGGAGGACTGGGGGGGACCGGGGGCGCGGGGGGACCGGGAGGACTGGGGGGACCGGGAGGACCCGGGGGGACCGGGAGGACCCGGGGGGACCGGGAGGACCCGGGGGGACCGGGAGGACTGGGGGGCCCGGGAGGACCCGGGGGGACCGGGAGGACCCGGGGGGACCGGGAGGACCCGGGGGGACCGGGAGGACCCGGGGGGACCGGAAGGACCCGGGGGGACCGGGAGGACTGGGGGGACCGGGAGGACCCGGGGGGACCGGGAGGACTGGGGGGACCGGGAGGACTGGGGGGACCGGGAGGACCCGGGGGGACCGGGAGGACCCGGGGGGCCCGGGAGGACCCGGGGGGACCGGGAGGACCCGGGGGGACCGGGAGGACTGGGGGGGACCGGGGGACCGGGGTCCCGGGAGGACCCGGGGGGACCGGGAGCAGAGGGGTATTCCAGGAAGCAGGTTTAGTGAAAATCCTGAGTTTGTTAAGCCTGAGATGAGGGAAATCCAGAGTTTTCAGTTCCAGAAAGCGAGTTAACTCAAACTCTGAGTCGGTTACTATGGCAACTGAGCCTCTGAACCTAACCTGCTCGCTAGCAGGTTTACTTCAATAAAGCCTGAGTTTCTCTCTGTCTCCTCCCTCAGTGGCGTCAATTCAGCCAATGGGGCAAGCGGCAGAGAGCAGAAAAAGCGTATCTGACAAACGCAACGTATTTTATTCACTATGTCAGTGCAACAATATCACAGGGACATCCGAGTTTAACTTCACACAGTTAAAGTCCAAATGCAAAAAGGAGAGGGAGGGAGCAGAAGACAGAAAGAGAGGGAGAGAGTAAAAAAAAAAGTCAAATATTTCCCTTAAACAGATTTATAAGAGGGTAGGGTGATTTGATATCTTACCTTAAAATGAACTTGCATAATTAATCCATCAGTGGCTAACAGCCTCGTTAATATCTTCTGCTGCTGGGGCAACATTGGACCATCACTTGCCTTCTTTCTTTTTTTTTTTTAAATTGCGCGGTTGTCTGCTTCCTTTTCATTTTTGTAAATTAGTAACACTGCAGAGCTAAAAACCAGATTGATAGCGACCGACCACCGGGGGGGTATAAGTGTTGGGAAAGATAATACCTAGTGAAATCCATCATGTCGTTCTGATATGCATTTGTAGTTATTTTATATGTATTAAGTAATAGAATAAATCAATACAATTAGACACAGACTAATTCCATGAATGCATAAAAAAAAACATTTTCCCCTGAAGCCAGGTGTGATCTAAATGACAATAAAATTTCATTCAATACCATTCCACCACTGCTTTCATCTGTAATTCTATAATATTATATATTATAATATTCTATATATATAAGACAGTGTGCTTTCTCAACCCTGTTCCTCGTGGGCCCCTGTCCTGCATGTTTTAGATGCTACCCTGCTTCAGCACACCGTGATAAAAGTACCTGTGTCATCAACAGAATTGGGCAGACCTTGATGACAAGCTAATTAGGACCTTTAATTAGAATCAGGTGTGTTGGTGTGTTGGTGGATCTTTTGTTGTCGCCGGTTGCCATGGTGAATCCTTGTTTCAGGGCTCTACTGATGATGGCTTTTTAACTCGAGCTTAACAAACTCAGAGTTGATTGAACTAACTCAAATCCACTGTTCTGGAACCGAAAACTCAGACTTTCCTATCTCAGGTTAAGTCAACTCAGAGTTCAGGTTTAAACTCGGAATTTGTTGAACCTGCTTCCTGGAATACCCCTCAGGATGTTTCCGTGTGAAGGAGGTGGTGTCAGACACAGCGTCAGGGTGAGGTGAGCAGAGCCGGACCAAGGCAGAAGTGAACTAAGCGGCTGCTTAGGGCCCCGTGACCACTAGGGGGCCCCCAAGAGTTAAAATAGAACAAAATTAAATGATCTCTTTATGTGTGGTGATTCATACATTATCAAAGGTATGTTATTGTACAAAAACTCAATAATGAATATTACATAAACAATATTCTGTTAACAGACTAGAGTAGATGCTGCTGCCCCAGAGCTGCACTGGTCATGTGTTCATTCAACCCTGCATTGCTCACAGCACTTCCCAGGACAGAAGGATGAAGGCCCACCATGTCGCAAAAACGGACATATCATTATTTAAGTATTTGTTCGATTTTATTTGTTTATAAATAATGTCTGTTTCTGTACATTTGAATGTATTCTTACATGGAGAACATATTGACGAGCTTCTGTTTATCATTGTTTATAGTTGAGTGATTTTAATTATAGTTCTAGTTTTTGTTGTACTTTGTTGTTGGACTTAATTGTTGTTGTTCAACTTCAAAATGTTGTTGCACGTTGTTGTTGCAGTTTATTTAAAACCAAAAATAAAGTAGATAACGTGTTTACAGTAAATGGTTTATAAATTATCTAATGGATTATTGTGTTTCTTTTAGTAGCCTACACTGTAGATGACACTCAGCATCACTTAGTACTATATCACTTTAAATATTAAGTGTAAATCAACCCCAGGCCGCTCTTGTAGCTGAATTTGCTCCATTTCAGATTAAAAACCATAGATGGTAAAAACCTGCCAGGCTGACAGTAGGATGATGAAACAACTCTGCTGCAACTGTGCAGCTCTCTGACCTTTGACCTGTTACTTCTCTGTGTGGCCAGTAGGGGCAGTTTCTGAATTTATAAATATGAATTGAAAGATTTTTCTGCAAATGGTCTTAATCCCTGTGGATTACAATCTAACTACAACAAAAAGTTCTTACATCTAGTTTTACGAGTGTATTTGTAACGTACAGTAATGGAGTTGAGGGGGGATAGCATCCCCCCCTGAATTAAAAACGGTCCAAATCATCCCCCCCTGTAAAACTGCCATCCCCCCTTTCCATCCCTGTCATTCCATCAATGAATGTGGTTTTACTGCTATTTCAACATTTAGAGTCATCACCAGAAAAATAACTTCCCCTGTTTCAAGTAAATTTTCACTTGAAATAAGTAGAAAAATCTTCCAGTGGGACAAGATTTATCTTCTTATTACAAGCAAAAAAATCTTGTTCCACTGGCAGATTTTTCTACTTATTTTAAGTGAAAATCTACTTGAAACAGGTGAAAATTGTTCTTTTTTCCAGTGATGAGTCTTGTTTTAAGTTTAATGAGATTTTTTTTTACTAAAATGAGACATTTTAACTAGAAATAAGACAAATATTCTTGTTAAGATTTTGAGTTTTTGCAGTGATCCATTTTACTTATCCTGTGAAGGACAGAGTCATATTGATAAGTTCAGAAAACAGTTTTTTATTGTAGTGTTTTGATGTATTTGATGTAAGCTCAGTGGATATTTAAAGCTTACAGAAATCTGCATTTAACTGCTGCTATGTCATTCCTGCAGTATTTCTGCAGGTGTTTTGGTCACTGATATTATTTGTAATATATTATATTATTTGTAATCGGCACAAATGATCTGTCCCCATATGATAAAATCCACCACCCCCCTGATTTTTTTTTACAACTCGAGTACTGGTAATGACAGGGAAGAACATGAAATAAGTTTATAGTGGGTGTGTGAATGATCAATAATCAGTATTATTGGCAGTAATAGAGGGCCCCAAAATCAGGTTTTGCTGAGGGCCCCATGGAGGCTTGGGCCGGCCCTGGAGGTGAGACTGGACCCGGGTCCGGGTTGGTGGGGGTCTTTACTGAAGGGCCAGCGTGCAGTGCTCGTCTCCACCGGCAGATGGCGCCCGAGCAGATCCGGCCGGAGCTGCACAGACAGCTGAGTCACACACACGCAAACACACGCAAACACGCGCAACATAGTTGGAGCTCCAGGAGCGAACACGCCGAGAGGAAGAGAAGTTCCCTCGCAGTTCCCTCGCAGCCGCGGACATGCTGACCATCACCCTGAAGACGCTGCAGCAGCAGACCTTCAAGATGCAGGTGGAGCCCGAGCTGACGGTGAGGGGGCTGGGTGGGTCACCCGGGGGCCCGGGGGGAAACCCCCGGGGGGCCAGGGGCCCGGGGGGGCCCGGGGGGGACCGCCGGGACCACACACGCAGCCCGCCGGGCCCCGCGCCGCCGTTACCGGGAACACATGTGCGGATTGTGACGGAGTTCTCGGGAGGAAAGTTCCCGCAGTCAGCGCCGGGGGACCGGAAACCAGGGCAGGCCTTCAAAATAAAAGCAGGACAGGGCTGCGCTGGAAACACGAATGTTGCTCGACCGGCCCCGCAGGGCAGGTGCGGGGCAGGTGGGGCCAGATACGGCCAGATACGGGGCAGATACGGGGCAGGTGTGTACCAGGTCTCCGGTAAAAGCCCGTCTCCCACCGCCCTGGCCCGGACCGGGCTGAAACAGCCACCGGAAGTGGCGGTGCTGGAGTCCACTCTTGTCCGCGAATGACGCTGCAGTTTTTTAAACTCTCTGCTTTAACGCTTAATTAACAAACGAGCTCTCGGTTAACCGTCCGTAGGCCCAGGAAACAAAAGTTTATGGACTTTTTAGGCGTATGTAGCACCACATCGAGCCAAATGAGGTGTTTTGTGTTGAAAACGAGTCAATGAATGTTATCACGTGACTTCTAATAATAAAGCAGCAGCAGGGCACCAGGGCAGTTCCTCTGTGGGGGCTCTGCAAGACCTGGGGGTCCTTCTCATGCAATGAGGCAGTTAAAACCATTTAACATGGTTTAGGATCTGTATGCTCACAGGTCATGCTTTAAGGGGGTCCTACCTTGATCATAGCATAAACAACCAACCCAGTGACTACGTTTACATGCAGTCAATAACCCTTTTCTACTGGAATATTAGCAATAACCCGGTTTTGCACGGCCATGTAAACACCAATAACCCCTTTTGAATAAACGGAATGTGCTCATATTCTGGTTTTTAAAAACCCGAATATGACCCCTGTGTTACTCCTTTTAAAACCCAAATATTTGGTCATGTAAACGCCAAACGGGATATCCCCATCAACAGGAATAGGAATGTTTTCTGCGCATGTTCTTTTTGCAAGGAATCCTGGGCTGCGTCCG
Source organism: Cololabis saira (assembly GCF_033807715.1). Classification (NCBI taxonomy): domain Eukaryota; kingdom Metazoa; phylum Chordata; class Actinopteri; order Beloniformes; family Belonidae; genus Cololabis; species Cololabis saira. The sequence continues at coordinate 5,607,166 of NC_084599.1, read as the reverse complement.
AAATTGCATACTTCCACCCTAAAGAGTATGCAAAATGAGTATGCAAGATTTTTTAGTGCGTCCGAAACATTAGTACGTACTCAATAGTATGTACTATCTATACTCATTCTGGAGAAATGTATTAGTGTGGATCAGAGCCGTCTGGGAGATTTGCGAGGCCCTGTGCGAAATGGCTCGGGGGGGGCCCTCGCGCGTGAGCAAAAAAATTTGGGTTTTTTTTGGGTCGGATCGGGTGTCTATATGCGCAATTTTAACTCTCCAATTAGCAAAATACTGGATACCTTCCCCTGCCTCATCATCATTTGACTTGCCTCGACGCGGGGCCCCACGGCTGCTTGAGACCCGGTCGGATTGGTGATTTTTGTGACAAATTTATCAAACGAGCCTTTCAGAGAGGCATTAAACTCTTCCATTTTCTTTAGTTTTTTTCTTTTTTCATCCCCTGATGGAAATTTCCTGAATCTGTCTCGTTCTCTCGACATTGTGTGACAGTTTGTTCCAACTCCACCCGTCTGGATCAGAGCAGCTTGTGTCAATGCGCTTGGTCTGATCAGTTGTGTTGAACAACAGACACGCGTCATCATTGCACATATATTTTATTGATATGCACAGACTAGTACACATTTAGGTCTGTAATGGAATGTGACTGTTGATATTTATAAGGGAAAAAACGAAAACAAAAAACGAAAAAAAAAAAAAAATTTTTTTTTTTTTTTTTTTTTTTTTTCAAAAACGGCCCATAGCGCGAGGCCCCTTGGGGCGCGAGGCCCCGTGCGGTCGCACGGTTCGCACACCCCTTGCGGCGGCTCTGGTGTGGATTGATGGACACTAGCGAAGCAGAAACTTCCCACAATGCGAGATTTACAAGAAGGTGAGCGAAAAATTGCGCGAAGCAGGATTTGTACGAATGCCAGACCAGATCAAGCACCGCTGGAAGACGCTGAAAAAGGAAAACTACAGGGACAAGAAACAAAACGGTATCGGCGTGTTATTGTTGTTTTGGATTTGGATACAGGAAGAAGAAGTGGAAATGATGGGAATTGCATCATCACGTTCTCCGTGCGTCGCTGGTTTGATCCAGATATCCCAAATGATTTTAATTACCATGTATACAGGGATAACCCTGTTTGCTCACGCATGTTAACAGATTATTCAGAATGTTTTAGTAACCGGAATATTGACCGTAACCCCAATTTTGACTGCATGTAAACGTAGTCATTGTTCATAAACCAGCCCTGTTCTCTGAAACTATCCTGTTCCCTGACACAGTTCCCCTGCTAGCGTCTGTAGAGCTCAGATATGAGTGGTTGAAGCTCGGAAGTGTGAACGGCTGAAGATGTCCTAACGTTTAACAGAGGCAGCACAATGGACACTACCCACAATTCAGTTCAGCAGGGCGGGATACCCCCCCCCCCCCCTCAAAGTGCAGCAGCACTCGGGTCGCTTCCATCCGTAGACTGTAGAGGTCAACGGACGATTTATTCGGTCCCGTGACCCGTTGGTTTGTTGAAGCCCATGGAAACACGCCCACCACACATCAATCAAACACCAAGGTTAGCTTTGCTCGCCGCTCTTTCAGCCGTTCCCGTTCCCTTCTGAGGCCACGTTTACACATAGCCGGGTATTTACAAAAACGGATATTTCCCCCTCTACGTTTTGAAAAATGCCATCATTTACATTAATCCGCATAATAGCTGTTATGGTGCTATGAGCAGCCAAACCTACAGGGGGCAGTGTAACGAGAAGATAAAGTCATGCTAGCCAATCAGAATCCTGGAAAAAAACATCAACAAATGACACGAGTAACTTCCAGTTACTTGAAGAGCAGTTACTTTCAAGTGTGACGTTAGAATATAAAACAGGTAAAATACAAGAAAATATTGACGTGGCCAAACAAATTGTAAACACAGGTCACACACATGACGCTGGTGACGTTTCTGTTCCATAATGTGACGTTCTGAAGCCTAAAATGTCTGTTTCTCTCTGTGTACAAGCAAACGTGAAAACTGAGTTTTTGCAAATCTCCACTTTGGCCGGAGTTTTCAGGAATGATCGTATTTGGTGACTTTGAGCTTTGTTTTCGTGTAAACGAACGGCCAAAACGCAAGAAAACACCACCGTTATTGCTACGTGTAAACGGGGCCTGACTCAGCGCATGTGAGGAGACTTTACCACCAAGTAGTAAAGAAGCCAGATTTATGAAGCTGAAGTCCAGATTCAAGCCTAGCGAGCACAACAAAGCCAACTAGTGAAGGAAAGCCTTTTACTGCTTCTGTTCTCGTGAAACGTCGTCGGTCAAAACCAAAGTTGTCCGGTTCAAAGTCCTGCATCTCCACGGTCACCGTGGAAACCTGATCAGGGATACAGACTGGTATAATCTTCACGCAGCAAAGTGTCCCAGCATGCATTTCACATCAACAAATGGAAGTAGTTGAAGAGAAAGGAGTAGAAATTAAGTTAAAACCTCATTTATGGGTAACAGAATTCCGTAATTATATATTTTCATTTGTTGATTTAGTTGCTCTTACTTCATATTTGTATTTACAAAGATAAAGGGCTGTTCTAACGTTTCCTTCAAAGTCCTCCAAGGTTTTCTACTTTTCACGTCTAGCGAACTTTATGATGACATAATTAACACAAAAGCAAATCTGTCCAGAGAGTGTGATTCCAGGAAGTGGGAGGATGTTTTCAATATTTCCTGGTCAGGTCTGATCAGTCTTTCCTGATCCTGAATGTTCCTGAATGTTCCTGAATGTTCCCAGCAGCTGGTAGTTGGTTGTAAACTCTTTAGGCTGGATTAGGGCTGGGCGATATGGACCAAAAGTCATATCTCGATATTTTCTAGCTAAATGGCGATACTCGATATATATCTCGATATTTTTTCTGTGCCTTAATTGGGGTTTCCCCCAAAGCATTATAGCATAGCATCTCTGTTAGCATCTCTGTTAGCTTCATTTTTTTCTGAGGCAAACCCTTAAAAAAACAGTCAGTTTTAATACAAAGCCTCGTGCCAAATGTCACACAGGTTCCTTTGTTAACAGAGGTCTGCACAATATCAAAATGTATAAAACAAATGAAATAAAAATAAACTGCCTGCATATATAGAATAAAAATGCTTCTTGAATAAAATAAAACAAATATCCATTTCCTATGGAGGATTTTTTGTGCCAAAATTAAATAAATAAATACATCATTAATTAATTAAATTGGGAATGAAATATATCATTAATTAATTAAATGTGTCATTAATTAATTAAAATTAGAATGAAATATGTCATTAATTAATTAAAATACAATTCATTTTAAGTAAAAATATATATTTATTGTTTCAGCATTTAATTAATTAATGACACATTTAATTAATGATTTCATGTTGCGTGTGAATCATGAAATGTAAAACTGCATTTAATTAATTAATGACACATTTAATTAATGATTTCGTGTTGCTGAATCATGAAATGTAAATGTAAAACTGTCAGTTTCACTCGTCAAACTCGGTGGGCGGAGCAAACGCAAATCTAGTGGAATCCACTGCTTTGGTCTGTACGGAGCCCTGGAGGTGACATGGAAATTATTATTGTTATCTCGTGCGCACGACTTATTATCTCATGCCATTCACTTCAACATATACAGCTATTGATGCCAAGCATTTATCTAGTCGTCGAAGTCCGATCTCGGGAAACTGGCTTCACAAACGACGTTTTAAAAGTGGAACTATTTCCAGAGGCGGAGTTGACACAAAGTGCTTCGACATTGTCACGTGAGCGTGCTGGACCAATCAGAGTGGCCGCTGGTCCAAGATCGCTGTCTACAGTGCTGATTTTATTTGTAGAAATAAGCTTTAAATTGCACTAAAATGACTACAAACAATGTTATATGTAAACGAAAATTAATCTGAATTATAAACCTAAGAGACCTGCTGAAACAGTGATAATTCTGTCATTAGATAGAACATTAGACAGTGATAATTCTGTCATAGGGGTTCTCCCTAATGATGGAAATATAATACCCATATGCTCAAAACCTATGTTAATCCTGCAATAATAACATGTTTTCTATTTTCTATTTTAGAGTTGTATTATAGTTATTATATATATATATATATATATATATATATATATATATATATATATATATATATATATATATATATATATATATATATATAGTTATTATATATTATTATAGTTGTAATATTTCTGGTTCGTTTTGTTAACTCTGAGCTTTGTTGGTTGGTTTGTTAGTTTGCTGGTGGTTTTGTTCTGAACACTTTTCTCTGTCTCTCATTTTGCTGGGACGTCGGGTCCCTCCACCGAGACAACTTTTGCGGTATGCGTTCATTTTTATGTCTAAAAATGATGCGCAGTGCCGACCCAATCAGAAACGGTACAGATATTTTGGGATTTTTTTATATATATAAAAGAAATACATGACTTCACACAATACACGCGCTGGGTGACGCCTCCGCTCCGACGTCGTTGCTACGGCAACCCGTCAGATCAGTCAATGATGTGGCCCAGTCTGAACAGAGCCAGATCCGACTTGCTAAAAACTGTGGACAGTCAGCCCTGAAAATCGGATATGAGAAGGAATCAGATATGAATCAGATTTGCCTGCAGTCTGAACGTGGCCCTAGTTTATCGGAATGTGTCCCGAAGCCCTGCAACAATCCATTATGTGGATTCGATTTGCCTTGACTTGATGTGCAGGGGAACCAATCAGCTGTTTGGAATCCGCCCACTGAGTTTGACGAGTGAAACTGACAGTTTTACATTTACATTTCATGATTCAGCAACACGAAATCATTAATTAAATGTGTCATTAATTAATTAAATGCAGTTTTACATTTCATGATTCACACGCAACACGAAATCATTAATTAAATGTGTCATTAATTAATTAAATGCTGAAACAATAAATATATATTTTTACTTAAAATGAATTGTATTTTAATTAATTAATGACATATTTCATTCTAATTTTAATTAATTAATGACACATTTAATTAATTAATGATATATTTAATTCCCAATTTAATTAATTAATGATGTATTTATTTATTTAATTTTGGCACAAAAAATCCTCCATAATTTCCTGCATAACAATTAAATTAAAATACACTGTGCAATTAATACAATGTAGACAGTAACAGGCAGACTTTTCCACTGAGGTTGCCAGTTGTGCAAATAACAAAACATTTGTGCAAATCTCAAATAAAACATTCAAGTCAATTTGTCACAAAATAAGCTATATCAAAATCATTAAAAAAAAAAAATGTAATTTTTTTTTTTTTTTTTTTTTTTTTTTTTAAATCGATATAAACGATATTGTCTCGTACCATATCGTGTTTGAAAATATATCGATATATATTAAAATCTCTATATATCGCCCAGCCCTAGGCTGGATTATAGTTCAGCAACAAATCAACGCCGAGCCTACGCCGCAGGTTGCGCCGCGTTGCGCACCCCACGGCACACGCCACGCCGTGCCTGATGTGCACCTCCCAAAAATGATAACTACGCGTCAAGAGGTCGCAGACCAAACGCAGACCGAGAGGCTGTGATTGGTTCGCTTGGTAGCAACGCATTTCCGGTTCCAGTTCGTGAAGCAGTAGTGAACTTTCAGCGCTCTTTTCTTCGTGTGTGTGTGTGTGTGTGTGTGTGTGATGTTTTTTTTTGTTTTGTTTTTTTGCACAATAGTTGTCCTTATCTCTTTGATTCACCCTGACCGGAAAAGTCGGATAAACCATTCAGGAAAAGATTGCACCCCCCCTAGCGGTTGCAGGGGGTACTGCACCGTGGCGAAATGGAGTGACGGAGAACTCCGGAGGTTTCATGACGGCAGTGGCGTGTGCTCTGCGTTGATGTAACGCAGAACCTTAATCCAGCCTTTTGTTTACATCTGTGAAGTTGTCCCTTGGTTGCAGATGTTGTCCCTTGGTTGCAGATGTTGTCAGGGAAACATCCACCTTCTCCAGAGTGCTCTTGACTGCCGGCGATGTCGTGAAGGGTTCACACTTGTTCAGATCCGACTCCCACATGACTGATCTGCTCCTCTCCGCCAGGTTAAAGCCCTCAAGGAGAAAATCGAGGAGGACCGAGGAAAAGATGTGTTTCCCTCCACGGGCCAGAAGCTCATCTACGCAGGTGAGCCCCAGTTAAGGAAGGAAACAGCAGGAAATGTTTGCTAAAGTAACAAGTAACCACGGCGATGGTGCAAGTCAAGTCACCCCTCCCAACTGTCCTTACATTTGTTGCTTTCTATTTAAAGAAAATTATTCATTTAAAATTCAATTATGGAGACCGAAACGGTTTCTGTACCCGACTGTAAATATGTTTGTTTCTGCTGTAAAGTTGGACATGCAGATCAAGGGCCAGTCCCAACCCCCCCCTAGTCCTACTTTTCAGCCCTACCCCTAAATTTTGCGCGTTCCCGTGAGGGTAGTGGTGTCCCAATTCCTCTTTGCATGTAGGGCTAGTGGACATAACGAGGGCTAGTGTGTATGAATCTACCCCTTCACAGTGAGGGATTTCAGATGCTGACTCACCGACTTTTAGCCAGAAAAAAATTTCCCAGAATGCTTTACGTCATCATTTGCAGACTGAATCAAAAAAAAAAAAACATGGCGGACATTTCTTATTTTTTAGTGAATAAAATCAATATTTTAAGTTAGTTTCTGCTTAAAAATGCGTTTTGATTACATTTCTAGCGAGAAATATATATTTTACTTTCATAATATTCACTCAGTGGATGTACATAATCACTTGCCCGTTGTTGCGTTGTATCTTCAGATCTCGCCAGAATAAAGGCTGATATATGGTTCCGCGTTACACCAACGCAGAGCCTACGGCGTAGGTTACGCGGCGACGCCGACGTACGCCGTACCCTACGCCGTAGGCTCTGCATCGATTTAACGCGGAACCATAAATCGCCGGCGATCCTCTCATCCCTGAAAACTTTGGATCAAATTTCTTAACAGGCGTTATTTGGATAAACTGAGCCCAGGTTGGGGATCTTAACGGTTACTTTTACGCCTGAAAAAATATTAAAACTTAATAAAGTGGCATATTAACAGCGCTACAGCTGAAATTAAAACAGCTTTTATCTCTGGGCTTCCTGATATGGTGTGACGTTTGTGCAAACGTAACTACGCAGTCGCTTACGTACCCGAACGTAAACCACGCAGTGACGTAGCAAGTGGTGTCCCAATCCCTAGGGAACATTACAAGGACCCTACGCCTGTGGCTTCATTTTTAGGGCTAGTGGTAGAAAGTAGGGGGGGGATGGGATTGGCCCTTACTCACTGTTGGATCCAGACCCTGGTGGTCAGTAGAGGAACTGCAGGTCTGGATCAGACCCTGGTGGTCAGTAGAGGAACTGCAGGTCTGGATCAGACCCTGGTGGTCAGTAGAGGAACTGCAGGTCTGGATCAGACCCTGGTGGTCAGTAGAGGAACTGCAGGTCTGGATCAGACCCTGGTGGTCAGTAGAGGAACTGCAGGTCTGGATCAGACCCTGGTGGTCAGTAGAGGAACTGCAGGTCTGGATCAGACCCTGGTGGTCAGTAGAGGAACTGCAGGTCTGGATCAGACCCTGGTGGTCAGTAGAGGAACTGCAGGTCTGGATCAGACCCTGGTGGTCAGTAGAGGAACTGCAGGTCTGGATCAGACCCTGGTGGTCAGTAGAGGAACTGCAGGTCTGGATCAGACCCTGGTGGTCAGTAGAGGAACTGCAGGTCTGATCCAGACCCTGGTGGTCAGTAGAGGAACTGCAGGTCTGGATCAGACCCTGGTGGTCAGTAGAGGAACTGCAGGTCTGATCCAGACCCTGGTGGTCAGTAGAGGAACTGCAGGTCTGATCCAGACCCTGGTGGTCAGTAGAGGAACTGCAGGTCTGGATCAGACCCTGGTGGTCAGTAGAGGAACTGCAGGTCTGGATCAGACCCTGGTGGTCAGTAGAGGAACTGCAGGTCTGGATCAGACCCTGGTGGTCAGTAGAGGAACTGCAGGTCTGGATCAGACCCTGGTGGTCAGTAGAGGAACTGCAGGTCTGGATCAGACCCTGGTGGTCAGTAGAGGAACTGCAGGTCTGGATCAGACCCTGGTGGTCAGTAGAGGAACTGCAGGTCTGGATCAGACCCTGGTGGTCAGTAGAGGAACTGCAGGTCTGGATCAGACCCTGGTGGTCAGTAGAGGAACTGCAGGTCTGATCCAGACCCTGGTGGTCAGTAGAGGAACTGCAGGTCTGGATCAGACCCTGGTGGTCAGTAGAGGAACTGCAGGTCTGATCCAGACCCTGGTGGTCAGTAGAGGAACTGCAGGTCTGATCCAGACCCTGGTGGTCAGTAGAGGAACTGCAGGTCTGGATCAGACCCTGGTGGTCAGTAGAGGAACTGCAGGTCTGGATCAGACCCTGGTGGTCAGTAGAGGAACTGCAGGTCTGGATCAGACCCTGGTGGTCTGTAGAGGAACTGCAGGTCTGGATCAGACCCTGGTGGTCTGTAGAGGAACTGCAGGTCTGGATCAGACCCTGGTGGTCAATAGAGGAACTGCAGGTCTGATCCAGACCCTGGTGGTCAGTAGAGGAACTGCAGGTCTGGATCAGACCCTGGTGGTCTGTAGAGGAACTGCAGGTCTGGATCAGACCCTGGTGGTCAGTAGAGGAACTGCAGGTCTGGATCAGACCCTGGTGGTCAGTAGAGGAACTGCAGGTCTGGATCAGACCCTGGTGGTCCATGTTTATGCTGCATGGCTGTTTCCCGTCGGTTGCCAGTGATGTCATGGCTCATAGACGGAGCCTGACACTTGAGTTTATGGTAGAATGGGACAGTACCTTTTGACATATTTAGGTTTGAGTCAGTCATTAAACCAAATGCGAGGACGCCACCGAGGACAGCATTTGTTTAAATGTTTAAACAAGTTTAAATGCTCAAATTAAAGGACAGAACATACTTCCATTCAATCATACCTCTTTCATGTCCTCCAACCGATAGAACAATCTCATCCTCAGGTTGTGACATCACTAGTCCACTGCCCCCTGGTGGACGCCTCGCTCGCTCGGGAACCATACAAACTCCAATGATGCGCCGTAGTCACAGAAATGTTTTGAACAAATAGAAGAACAGACAAACAAAAACTAGCATAAACCAGGCTAGATTACATTTTGGAGATGGTTGTGTGCTGGTTGTAGGTTCAATCTCTGTAAATGAAGAAGATTTATGGATGTAGTGAAGGGAGCCGTTGAAAAGAAAAGACAGATGAAGGTTAAATCTCTCTAATGGCACTTTTCCACCAGCACCTACTCGGCTCTACTCATCTCAGCTCAGCCTGGTTTCTTTTCCACTACAATCCATCACCTGGAGCAGAAGTAGGAGGTTGGAGAAGCTGCTGTGACGTATTTGATTGTGTGATCTAAATGAAGAAGACAACAACACTAAAGATGTAGAACCTGGAGGAGATGATAGATGTGCTGCTGGGTCTGTGGCTTGTGTTTGATATCAAGTTAAAAAATGAGAGAAGCTTCAAGCGGCGATGCTTTTATTTTTTGTTAGTTTGTCTCTGTGCTGCTGAAAAGTCAGCTGGAGCCGTGAGCAGCTATGAAGAGACAGAGCTCCTGGTAGATCTGGTCGTTCCTTATCTCCGTCTAGATCTTTTTAATTCTCTCCTCAGCACCAGGTTTATGAACATCTGACCCTCAGAGTTGGATCATGAAACAGACTTTTGCTGCCGTTGCTGGTCGAATAAAATGAACAAGAATCCGTCAGAGTCTCTTTCTCTGATTTCCTCCTCCTGACTCAGACGTCTGACTCCAACCCCCCGACCAATCGGTGGCCTGTAGTGTGATGATGTCAGATACAGCCGACTCAGCCGCTTAGAACCTCGGCAGAATAGAAACAGAAAAGTATCTACTCTGCACGTTAGACCCCTAGTGGAAAAGAACCAAACCGAGTGGAGGAGAGTCGGGCTGAGTAGGTACTAGTGGAAAAGCTCCATAAGTGACAGAACTGCGCCCGCCCGGTAGAATGTGGAGCTGGCTCCGCCCCAGCCTCCCTGCTCGTTCTCTGTTGTTCAGCATCTCCATAACCACATATCTCCGGTACCAAAGCGGCGGCTCCTAACTCTCCCTCTTGTGTCTGCTGGAACAGGTAAAATCCTGAACGACGACACTCAGCTGAAGGAGTACAAAATCGACGAGAAGAACTTCGTGGTAGTCATGGTTACCAAGGTTGGTGTCACATTCTGCTTTTCTTCACTTTTTTTGGGTCCTTTTAACAGAGCGCAGGGGCAGAGGTGTGTCTCCGGTACTGGTTCTGATGGCACCGGTGCCCCCTGAGGAACAGCTCCACTGAGATGATTCAGACCAACAAGAGGAGAGACAGTTAATCAGTTATTAGAAGGATGCTGCGACTGGAGCACCGTTATGTAAGGAAAGCAGAAAGCTGTTTATGGAACAATCTGGATACAGAAGCCAAAGAATGCAAATCAAACATTCCATTTAAAAGAATAATAAAAGCCAGTTTGATGAAGAAATATCATAATTGTTAAGTTAGGTGGGTTTTCTTTTTTCTCTCTCTCCTTTTAGCACCATTGTCATATTTTTTTTCTTTGAATCAAAAAAGAATAGGACTATCTGTGTTTGACGACAGCTATTTTGTGTTATTTTATAATTTTGTTGTAGTTTTGGTTTAGATTTTTTTTTTTTAAATTACGTTTATTGGAAATTGTTTTTTTTTTTTAAATTGTGTAATTTGTAATTTTCTTTTTTATTACATTAATTAAAATTTGATTTCTTAGGAAAAAGGGACAGATAAAATAATCTTAGTCTTCTTTCTGTTCACTTTCATTCAAGGAAAGAGATTTGTTGTAATTATATTGAACTGTTTAGTTTTTCTTTTAATGAAGGAAATAAAGAATAATAAAAAAGCAGAAAGTAACTGCAGACTAGGCCTGTGTTGAAAAAAATTGATTTTCCGATTCTAAATTGATTCTCATATTAATTCCTAAAAATCAATTTTCATCATTACAACTTTTGGTATTTTTTTGTTTATGCCCAAAAAAGAGGAATATTTTGTTGGACACAAGAATAACTGGTTCCATGTTTTTGCCTTTAAATATGTTTAAAGGTATGAAAACATGAAAGTTTTCAGTTATAATTGCATAAATTGTCTATATTTAATTACTTTATACACTTTCTTGGGGTTACATTTGCATAAAATGCTAAAAAACCAAATTCTCAAAAATTAAAAACCGAAATAGACCGGAAATGGAAAAAATTAAAACGGAATGTGGTAAAAGAAACCGATTTCATCCGTCTCTGTTTCCTCCCTGGATCTGTTTGGTAATTCTGACCCACGATGTTTCTGAAAGCAGTTCTATCAGCATTCTGGGAGCTGATTGGTCCTTACAGCATCATTAGCTGCAATACTTGCTGTTGAATCTCAATATAATACTAGTATTAATATGTAGCAGAACTACAGTCATGTAATTCATGCAACAGCTCAAAAAACTGTTAATCAATCCCTACCCCTAATCCCTAACCTAAATCAATATCGGAATCGAATCAAATCTTGATAATGGATTCTGAATCTTAAGAATCTGAATCAAATTGATTCTTGACATTTGAATGGATCCCCAGCCCTAGTGCAGAGCATCTAAACAGCTCCGCCACCCCCCCAACGCTGCTAACCCTCCGTTGTGACGTGTGTTTCAGCCCAAACCAGCACCTGCTCCCGCTGCAGTCCCAGAACCACGTCCTGCTCCAACACAAGCCCCGGCAGTGACGGAAGCAGCAACGCCCCCCAGCTCTGACCCGGCACCCCCCGGCCCAGAAACCCAGGACTCGCAGTCCTCCAAGGACTCTGGGGACCGGGCCGCCCCGGCCCTGGCAGAACCCCCCACCGCTGCAGAACCGCCCCCTCCGGCCGGCTCCGCCCAGCACAAACCAAAGGAGAGCCAGGACAGCAAGGCTTCGGCGGAGGCCTCGGTCCCAGCTGCAGCCCCGGCGGAGGCTCCAGACAAGGCCCTGGGCCCCGACCCGGCCCCAGAGCCGGCCTCAGCAACGGAACCAGCCCAGGACCCGGCTGCAGATCCGGCTGCAGATCCGGCTGCAGATCCAGCTGCAGATCCAGCTGCAGATCCAGCTGCAGCACCAGTCCAGTCCTCTGCTTCCAGGTGGGAAAAGGCTCATTGCTTTGCATGGGGATCGGTAAAGTCCTTTTTATTGACATTCAGCATTAGACATTCACATCCGGTACATCATGTACACTGCACAAACTCAAAATCTTAACAAGAGTATTTGTCTTATTTCTAGTTAAAATGTCTCATTTTTAGTCAAAAAAAATCTCATTACAATTAAAACAAGACTCATCACTAGAAAAAAACAACAATTTTCACCTGTTTCATGTAGATTTTCACTTAAAATAAGTAGAAAAATCTGCCAGTGGAACAAGATTTTTTTGCTTGTAATGAGAAGATAAATCTTGTTCCACTGGCAGATTTTTCTACTTATTTCAAGTGAAAATGTACTTGAAACAGGTGAAAATTGTCAAACAACAAGTTATTTTTCTTGTAATGACTCTTGTTTTAAGTGTAATGAGATTTTATGACTAAAAATGAGACATTTTAACTAGAAATAAGACAAATATTCCTGGTAAGATTTTGAGTTTTTGCAGTGTACGCATACGTCACACATCTGTTGTCTGTCCTAAATGTCGGAATAATGTTTTTTTTTTTTATGTCCAAACAATGAAAAGAAAGACAAACCACCAAAAACTACTATGTACAAGTAGGGAATGATCTTTTCAACATATAACAGTCATTGACTTGAGAAAATAAAATCAGGCCTATGGGGCGTGACGTAGCTGACCCAGTTTTCCCAGTATGAGGTGAATTTCTCCAATTTATGATTAATAAATGTCGTTATCTTCTCCATTTTATAGATGTCCATTGTAACTTCCATCCATACCTTTAAAGCTGGGCTCTCCTGTGATAACCATTTCCTTGTAATAGTCTTTTTACAGGCCACTAGCAGGATATTCATTAAATGTTTATCTCTTTTTGGCCAGTCCTGAGGTATGTGTCCAAAAAACATGGTCTTACTCTCGAGGAGTATTTTGCATTTGAATATATCCTGTAGGGCTTTATGTATCTCTTTCCAGTAATTCTTCATGACAGGGCAGTCCCAGAAAACATGGTAATGATTTGCATTTTGATTCCCACAGTTTCTCCAGCAGACAGGAGTTATTATCATAATGAGACTTCTGGGAGGGTGAAATAAAACACCTCATCAGACTTTTCCATCCAAACTCCCTCCACTTCTGTGAGCTGGTACAGGTCCATTGGTACCTCTATATAATTGTCCATTCTTCCTCCGATATAGTTATCCCTCCTTCCTTCTCCCGGTGACCGGTAACTTTCAGTACATCAAACCCGCCTAAGACATCATAACCGAGTAGGGGTGTAACGATACACTAATCTCACCATACGGTACGATACACCATATTGAGGTCACGATAACGATACGATATTATAGCAGTATTTTTTAACAACCTTGAATGAGGAACATATGACTGGAAAAAATGGTCTTTTATTTGAAAGACACAAAATACAAAACAATACTGTACGTTTGCCCTATTGTTCCAGTTTGTAATGCTTTATAACTGTTTAAGTTTTAAAGAGAAAGCCAGGCCAAACATTTTCCACAAACTGAACTAAAAGTAAATGTCAGGTTTGCATTAAGCATCTTCAGTTTCATACAAGTACAAATATTTACCCACAAACTGAATAGTTTCTCTCATGTGTGATTTGACTTTTTTCTTTTCCAGAAATTTAACAACTAAAATTAAATAAATTAATAAAAGTAAATAAATACATTTTTAAATCATAAAAAAGATTGATTCATGTTCACCTTATAAGTGTAAGAGGAGATTTATTTTTGTTAAGAAGGTTATTTCATTATTTTATAAATCTATTCTTTATATTGTGATGTAAATCAGGGACTATAATGACACTAGTCAGTTTATCTGTAGTGATTAGTCTGTTTTAGATTGGGCGGAGTGATACGCCACAGTACGGCACTAGGTGCCGTGTTGATGTTCTAAAATCCTACACTGTTGAGGGACATTAAAGTACACTGGAACTCAGCAGAAGTTTCCCCGTGTTTATCCTACTCACCACCCCAAAAAGGTTTAATTTAATAAGGTAAGGCTTAAAAGGAACCCTGCATATTAAGACATGTAGGTCTTAAAAGATAAATGTTGGTATCAATTATAACAATGTGATATAAAAAACCTTGTTGATGTCTTCGTTTTTATAAAATTTGAAAATATAATTTAACATGTAGGTCGCCAATGTTTTTTACGTTCTGGGTAGTACGTCACACGGTGGCACCTGCTAACCCCCGTCCACTGTTCTGACACCCAGAAACAGATGAAAACACAGCTAAACAGGTGACGGCGCACCAGAAACACAGATGAAAACACAGCTGAACATTAAGGTGACGCCGCACCTACAAAAAAGTAAAATAAAATTAAAAAAAAGTGCAGCCCCATACAGCATGAACTATAAAAACACCATAAAACTCAGATAGACTAACAGACCACACGTTTCAACTAGCAGATAACCGATGCTACAATAAAAACCCCAGCCAGATCTGGTGTCATTAAATTAAATAAAGATGTTCTTGCCTATTTGAAGCGAAGTCTGCACCTCCCGTTTCGTCAAAGTCCCGGGCCAGTCCCCTCAGCGTCGGGTCTGTCATCACCCAGCACCGAGGCCGGTTTTAGGGGGGAGAGGGGAGGGCTATGCCCACTCAAACGTGCATATTGCCCACCGGCGTCTCCATCCCGGCGGCGGCAGCGAGAGCGGAGAGCGGAGAGCGGGTGGCGGAGCGCTGCGGGCTGTAGAGCCCCGGCTACGCAGGCTACGGCGTAGCCTACGCAGGCTACGGCGTAGCCTACGCCGTCTACGCCGTAGGCTACGCCGTCTACGCAGGAGCCTGATGCACTGGTAAGATGCGCCCTACATTGATCATTTTTGCAGATCTCCCGTGCATCACAGAACTTTGATCCAGTTTGCCTGAACCGAGACGTCTTATGGGCTCCCTCGTCAGCCTCCACGGCCGGGAGAGAGCTGCTCAACTATGTTTTAGATACCTGTCCCAGTTAAACTAATGGGGCTTATCTTCCCAGAGCCACCGTCGTACGTCATCGCCCCCAGAATACATTGCGCAGGTAAAACATGGTGCCTCCCGCAGGTCAAAATATGTAATAAACATTGTAGATTTTTAAAGCAATTAGATAATTTTATGTGTTTCTAACAACATATTTTAGTATAAGAGAACAATTGTGGCTAATTAGGGACTACATGTCTTAATATGCAGGGTTCCCTTTAACTCTACACCAGTCTTACATCAGTAAAAGTGCAAAACGGTACTAGTTTCTTCTGAGCAGAGTCAGATTTTGGTCCGCGGGTCGAGGCTCGGCCGTTACTAGTCAACACAATAGATTAATATTAATAATCCAATATCACGATACACTTTGTCACCTCCACGACACGTATCGTGACGTTTTTGTATCGCGAAATTTCGTGGCACGATGTATTGTTACACCCCTATAACCGAGTCACAACTGGGTCAGTCCTGCGAACCCGAAGTGGGTCCTCATAGTTCTATACGGGCTGTATTATAATGATCCACAGCTACAGTGATTACTTTTCTGAGTAGTTTAGTTTATCTGACCTTCTCAAGAGAGCAACGCTAGTCAGGTGGAGTTTGTGTTGGTGGTCGCTCCTCCATGTTCCCGTCCCAGGATGCTGCTGCATCAATAGAGAGATGAACTAATTAGAGATAAAGTGCAGCCGTGTTAAACGGGTTTGTCCCGGCCCTGACCCGCTGCCACAGTCTGTCATCACAGACCTGAACCAGCTCCATGTGGGTTTCTAAGTGGCTTTAAGGGGGTCCAGGACAACATCTTAACTGCAGCGGTTGTTCTGCCCCATTCTTCCACAAACACATCTTTGGGGTCATCATTGTCCCAGTTTTAGTCTAAAGATTCTTGTTTCTTCATCTGTGTGCTGGTGTTTCAACAGCCTCATTCAAGAACTGGGTCTCCTGGAGGAGGCAGCATCAATACTGGGTGAGTGTTGCTAGAAAACCCCCACACATGTGCTGTTGCTGGTTCCTGTTGGCCTTGATTTGCTGCGTTGCATCAATGATGTCTTTTCTAGACGTCAGTAGCGTCTAGTATAATCTATTAACATAAACTAATACATTGTGTGATGGTTTATAAATACCATGTCCTCGTATCAGGGCTGGGGATCGATTCAAATGTCAAGAATTGATTTGATTCCGATTCTTAAGATTCAGAATCAATGATCACAATTTGGTTCGATCTGATTCGATTCCGATATTCCGATATGTTTTTTTTTTTTGCACATTCCCTTTTCATTTTTTCCATTTTCGGTCTCTTTCAGTTTTAAATTTTTTTGAGAATTTGGTTTTTAGCATTTTACGTAAATGTAACCCCAAGACAGTATATAAAGTAATGAAATATAGACAATTTATGCAATTATAACTGAAAACTTTGTTTTCATAGCTTTAAACACATTTAAAGGCAAAATCATGGCACCAGTTATTGTTGTGTCCAACAAAACATTCCTTTTTTTGGGCATAAACAAAAAATACCCAAAGTTGTAATGATGGAAAAAAAATTGATCTTTAGACATACAAATCGATTTTTAGGAATTAGTATGAGAATCGATTTAGAATTGGAAAATCTATTTTTCCACCACAGGCCTACCTGGTATATACCAAACTGAGTGGTTAACCCATGTTTATCTCATTCTAAGACCTGGGATGTGCCAGATAATATGACGTTTATCTGTGTTTGCTGCATTGATTGGTGCCCCCTCTCACGGTCCCTGCTCTGTTGTGCAGTGACCGGTCCAGCCTACGAGAACCTGGTGTCAGAGATCATGTCTATGGGATACGAGCGGGGGCAGGTGGTGGCCGCGCTCCGGGCCAGCTACAACAACCCCGACCGGGCCGTGGAGTACCTGCTCATGGTGAGGGTTCCCTGAGTTCGCCCGTCTGTCTGCCCGCTGCTCTGCTGCTCTGCTGGGGGCGTAGTAACCGTTTCTGTGCTGCAGGGTCTTCCTGCGGAGGACTGCGAGCCACCCACTCAGGAACCGGTCAGACACGGGGCCCCGCCCATCCCCTCCATCCCCTCCATCCCCTCCATCCCCTCCATCCCCTCCATCCCCTCCATCCCCTCCACACCCGCAACACCCGCAACACCTGCAACACCTGCAACACAGCAGCCCCAGCAGCCGCAGCAACTACAGCAGTCTCCCGTGGCCTCCAACAGTAAGATCACACTGATGCTTGTTGTTTTGTTGTGTTTATTCAGCCTGTTGTGGGGGGGTGTACTTGTTTCAGAACCAGAAATACTCAGATTACTATGTGGGGGGTATCAGTGATGGACCAGAGAGTACAGAGAACTGGTGGACTGTTTAGTGGTGTGGTGTGGAGACAGTCATCTCATCTTGAATGTGGACAAGACTAAGGAGATGATTGTAGATTTTAGGAGAACCAGGTTTATGCTGAATAGTTTTCCATCCTAGGAGTAAAAGTGGAGGTGGTGGAGGAGTAGAAATACCTGGGTGGGCTGGACAACTGACTGGACTACTTAGGTCCTTCAGTGTTTGCAGCAAGCTGTTGGATATTTGTTATAAGTCTGTTGTGCAGAGTTCAGTCACATCTGCAGTCACTGGTAGGGTTACTGAATTCTGGTGTGTCTTTGATGAGGTACCTTTACAGGACTGTCTCAGAAAATTAGAATATTGTGATAAAGTCCTTTATTTTCTGTAATGCAAAAATGTCATACATTCTGGATTCATTACAAATCAAGTGAAATGTTGCAAGCCTTTTATTATTTTAATATTGCTGATCATGGCTTACAGCTTAAAGAGCAGATTGCAGGTTGGAGACCCCTGTGAATCAATGTGTAGGAAAATAATGTAGGAACTGAATTTTCATTGAAATACGCATAAATATATACTACAGTGACCTCCGGAGTTGTTTTTGTGAGAGTATTTTACTTCTGCATCTGAAAAAGCTGAACCGGAAGTGACGTGACATCAGGGAGTGCGGTGAATTTCAACAATAGGAAAAATAATGGATCTTAATGTTAGTTGTGACACTGAAGAGGTGGTGAATGTGTATTCACACCAATATGACGGGCCACAGCCTTATAATTACGAACCCGTTAGGCCCCCCACGTTCTTTTGATTGACAGCTGAAACTCGCTTTTTAAAAGGCTGATTTATGGGTTCGCGTTACACCAACGCAGACCCTACGGCGTAGGTTACGCAGCGACGCACCGAACGCTGCGTGCGCCGCGTACCCTACACCGTAGGCTACGCCGTCGATTTTACGCGGAACCATAAATCCTTTATTCACCGCAGCACCCGCCCGTGCTCCTGAAAGAAACTCCCAAACTCCTTAAAACCGGGTGAGTACTTGTAATCTGTCTACGTTTGTACTTTCTAAACAGAAAACAGGCTTATTATTATCTTCTCTTTTTTCTGATTAAATGCATGCGAAATAGCCGGGTATTTTTAAAACCGAATATTTCCCCGTATTTCCCCCCCTTCGTTTATAAAAAATGAGTATCCACATTACATCCACATTACATCCACATTACAAAAAAAACCTTCCACACATAATCGAAGATCTGCATTTTCGACCACATTTATAAGCATTCCAAACCTGTAGATTATCTGTTCCTCCGGCCTCCGGGCCGCCTCTGCAGTGCAGTTTTCCCGGGAGCGGCGTCTCCTTCTCGGTAACGAGCTCGAGTCCCCCCGTGTCCCACCACGGAGCGGCCGCGTTAAGTCGGCGTAGGGCTGCGCGTCGCCGCGTACCCTACGGCGTAGGCTCTGCGTCGGTGTAACGCAGTAAACGGTGATCAAGAGCAGAGACCATTTATTTAATAAATAGCTTGGAGAACAGATGGTGGATCATCTGTAGTTCTGGGTCACACGTTAGACGTCAGACTCAGAGCACATTTGTTGTTGTTTTGGAGCATAATGTGTTGTTCGAAAACGCAGAACTGCTCTCTGTCTCTGTCTACACCAGGTCTAGACGCATCTACATAAACAGAGTTTTCAAAAATCTTCACTTTGCCCGGAGTTTTTTTAAACATTCGTTTATTTGCGTTTTCATGTGGATGACAGGTCCAAACGTAGGAAAATATCTTGGGTTTAGCAGATACCCGGCTACGTGTGTACGGGGTCTGCACAGTCAGATGGGGCAGAGCTGTGGAGACGTCTCCCTGCTGCTGCGTCATATGACGCAGTGTTCGAAAAAAAAAAAGCGTTTGTAGGAGCTTGGCTAAAATCCGCCACTTTTTCCTCTGAATACGTGCCCTTATGTCTTGTAAAACATTTTAAATCCTACATTAACTTCTCACATAGTCATTTTCACATAAGGTCAGGTATAATTTTTGAAAAAACCCTAACCTGCAATATGCTCTTTAAGAAAACTCAAATATCCTATCACAAAATATTACAATATTCTGGGAATCTTAATCTTAAACTATAAGCCATAATCAGCAATATTAAAATAATATAATATAAAATATAAAATATAAAATAATTTTTTAATTGGATTACAGAAATTAAAGAACTTTATTACAATATTCAAATTTTCTGAGACAGTCCTGTATTTGTTAGACAGTTAAAGAACAAATCTGCCCAGGATCTGACTTCCCACCTGGGTAGTCTGCATGTAATGAGTCTTTCAGGAAATAAATGTCACACACAATAAACGTCACCACACGGCTTGTTTTCCCTCCGGCAGGGCCGGTGTCTGACAACCCTCCTCCCAGTTCTGGCGGGGGCCCCGCGCCCACCGGGAACCCTCTGGAGTTCCTGAGGAACCAGCCCCAGTTCCAGCAGATGAGACAGATCATCCAGCAGAGCCCGGCCCTGCTGCCGGCGCTGCTGCAGCAGCTGGGCCGAGACAACCCGCAACTGCTGCAGGTACGACACCAGGACGCACAAACGTGCTGTACGTCCCCCAACTCAGGATAACACGAGCTGTAGAGACGGTTATGTTCACTTCTGCTCCTAATGATGATTGTTTTATAGTCACAGTCAGTACAGTAATCCCTGGCTATAACACGGTTCACCTTTCACGTCTCGCTGCTTTACAGATTTGCATTGTGCATCGTGTTCTGCATTCTGATTGGATAAACAGTCTCCCCGCTTCTTCACTTCCTGTGTGCTTCTTCACTTCCTGTGTCAATAACGTTGGTTGCTTAGCAACAAGCTGAGAACGACCAATGAGCTTCAGCAGCAGCTCAAGAACGGGAACTTTGATGAATCGTTCATTACAGTCTCAGATATAATCCATGGTGTCGGTTTAGAAGAATCTTTTAGCCCAGAAGAAAAAAGAGCGACAACAACGATCCATAACTATGTTCTTCTCTGGAAAAAACACCCCTGCACCGCGGCTTTAGGAGAAAAAGACGCTACAGAGCGAGTCAGGATGCAGCAGCATCAGAAGAGTCACAATTATACTGTTGTACTTCTTGTTTTCATTTTTTCATAATCATTGTTCATTTTCTCCCGTTCAAATCCTCGGGCTGATCTCCACAATTTGAAGCCTTGTATAATAATTTTAAAAATAAAGGTTGCTATTTCGTGGATTTCACTTATCACCGGTTCTTTTTGGAACGTAACCCCCGTGAAAAACCAGGGATTACTGTTCACGTCAGCGTCGTTGCACCGTGATGGGAAGAGTGGCGGTCTGTTAAAGGGAACTACTGCTGGAGACAAGCTGGTGTGTTTCAGCTTCTGGACAGAAGCAGGGCGCAAAGAAAGAAAGAAAAAAGCGTTTTACCGTATCGGCCCGAATATAAGACGACCCCCGTCTTTTTCAAGACTTTTTGAACACCAAATTCTATTTTTATACAGAAAATGATTACAGTACATCAGAAACAAATGATTATAACAATATATTGGAGAGAAAAAGCATTGTTATTTTGCCTCATTCAAATCACCATCTTGAAGTTTGCATCATAACTTCTCCTCAGCTGCCGGTTAACCTGCCGATCTTCCACACACTTTTGAGTGTTGCTGAGTTTCTTCATTTTCTGTCATCTCTTTTCTTTCTTACCGCTATTTTTATTTATATTCTTCGTGATAGGAGTCGCTTTGGCCTGGGGAGTTAAGTTCAGCATTCTCTTTAAAGATATCTGGCGCCATCTAGCGTTGTGAATGGGTATAATGTCTAGACCCCGAATGTAAGACGACCCCCACGTCTTATTTCAATGCAAAAACCACCGTTTTATATTCAGGCCAATACGGTAATCTAAAAAGCCTGGCAGTTAAAAGAGTTTGACAGCAGTTGTGCTCTAACTGCTGGAAGCCTGTCCTTCGACGCTGCAGCTGAAGCCATCAGGCCAGGTCTGACACCGTCACCACAAACTTTCATCACAAACCAAACATGCATCCGTTTGTTGCGTCGGTCACTCTGTTCCTCCTCAGACGCTGAACGTTGCGGTGTGTAAACCCTCACACACTCAGCGGGCGCACCGTATTGACTGTGTGTGTTGTTTGCAGCAAATCACACAGCATCAGGAGAATTTTGTCCAGATGCTGAACGAGCCGCGAGGTGGAGACCCGGCGGGGGAGGAGGCCGAGGGGGTGGAGGGGGTGCAGGTGCCACCGCAGACCAACTACATCCAGGTCACCCCCCAGGAGAAGGAGGCCATCGAGAGAGTGAGTGTTGGACTGGTCTCAGTTCAGGTCCATCCCATACCTGTAGGTTAAAACAGGAACCCTTCCCAGTCACACTTAATCCAGAGTTAATCCAGAGTTAATCCAGAGTTAATCCAGAGTTAATCCAGAGTTAATCCAGAGTTAATCCAGAGTTAATCCAGAGTTAATCCAGAGTTAATCCAGAGTTAATCCAGAGCTAATACAGAGTTAATACAGAGTTAATACAGAGCTAAAACAGAGTTAATACAGAGCTAAAACAGAGCTAAAACAGAGTTAATCCAGAGTTAATCCAGAGTTAATCCAGAGTTAATCCAGAGCTAAAACAGAGTTAATACAGAGTTAATACAGAGCTAAAACAGAGCTAAAACAGAGTTAATCCAGAGTTAATCCAGAGTTAATCCAGAGCTAAAACAGAGCTAAAACAGAGTTAATCCAGAGTTAATCCAGAGTTAATCCAGAGTTAATCCAGAGCTAAAACAGAGTTAATCCAGAGTTAATCCAGAGTTAATCCAGAGTTAATCCAGAGCTAAAACAGAGTTAATCCAGAGTTAATCCAGAGTTAATGCAGAGTTAATCCAGAGTTAATACAGTTAATACAGGGTTTATACAGAGTTTATACAGAGTTAATCCAGAGCTAATCCAGAGCTAATAGAGTTAATACAGAGCTAATACAGAGCTAATACAGAGCTAATACAGAGCTAATACAGAGCTAATACAGAGCTAATCCAGAGCTAATACAGAGCTAATCCAGAGCTAATACAGAGCTAATCCAGAGCTAATACAGAGCTAATCCAGAGCTAATCCAGCGTTAATCCAGCGTTAATCCAGCGTTAATACAGCGTTAAAACAGAGTTAATCCAGCGTTAATACAGAGTTAATCCAGCGTTAATACAGAGTTAATCCAGCGTTAATACAGAGTTAATACAGCCTCACACACAAATAAAGACTTCACAGTGACTAGAGTTCAGGGTTCATACGTTTTGAAAAAACCTGGAAAAGCCATGGAATTTGAAAATGTAATTTTCAAGGCCTGGGAAAGTTTTGGAAACATGAGTTCACCCCAGCAGTTTTGGAAAAGTCATGGAATTTATTTTTCTCACTTAATGATAACATTTAGTAATAACAGCCTATAAGGTAGATTCAAAATTGATCAATAAATATTTCGTATAGAAAAGTCTTGCGTGTTTTCACGCGTGACGTGCTGAGCGTCTTACACATCATGCAGATCAGTTATTATTACAGTTATTACAGTTATATTAGAAAACTATACAACATATACTACAACGTATTGCTGGTATATCAGTGTTAGTTTAAACAAATGTTTATTTTGTATAAAATCATAATTGTCATTAGATCTCCACTGTGGGGACTTTTTACATAGTTTTATTCCTATATTTCATTCATACATTGATGTTTTAGAGGTCATTTATAGTCTTGGAAACTTGCTGCCAAGTCATGGAAATGAGTTGGTTAAAATGTGAATGAACCCTGATAGTTATTTATTAAAAGTGGAAGAAAAGGAAAAAATCCTCCAACGGTGAAAGACGTCAGCGGTCTGAGAGGTGATCAGTGAAATGTCTTCCAAACCAACGGTCCTGGTTCAGTCTTCTGATTGGGCCGTCATGGACCCTGGATATCTAAAACGTCAAGGTTAAGGTTGTTCTCCCACTAGGGGAGTTTCTACCTGCCATTGTTTATGTAATAACTGCTCGGGGGTTTATGTTCTGGTCTCTGGAAAGATCCTGGAGACAACTTCTGTTGTGATAGATGCTATATAAATCAAATTGAATGTAATTAAAATGCTCCGTGACGTCCGTAGACTCTTGAGACGTTGCTCTTGGGTTTGTGGCATTTCACGGCCCGATCTGGGGGTAAATTAGCAGGGATGTCCGCTCCCGGTTTCCTCATGTGAATTATCTTTCTCACTGTAAAACGTAAAACTAGGGGGGTCAAATAAGCGCATTAATTGTGATTAATTAATTAATTAATTACAGGCATATTTAGCACGTTGTCCCTCCTTGAAGTGGACACTGATTGGCTGTCCCTGTGTGTGAGCGTGGTTAGCTGCGTTGATAGACTCCATTGTAGCTGGACAGGTGGGGGGGGGGGGGTGGAGGACAAGAGAGGGGGGAATGGAGGAGGATGTGAAAGTTGTCGGTCCAGTGAACGGGGGATTTACATTTCTAAAACACCCCAATGGCACCTTTGATAAAGGTAAAGAAAGGCAAGTTTACTTGTATAGCACAATTCAACACAAGGTAATTCAAAGTGCTTTACATCAACATTAAAAGCAGCAAGACACAATTAAACAGTAAATAACAAATAAAATGAAATAAAATGATTAGGAAAGAGGTAAAATAATAAAAAGCACAAGTTGTTAAAAAGTAAGGGCAGTAGAGTCCAGCAGGTACATCTCATTCTTACAATGGCAAGAATTACGTTTCTATACGGTCAAAACGTACAAAGACCGGGTCAAATACAGTATTACAAAAGTAATCTGTAACAATTTATACGGTGAATTAAACCAATTTGACAATTCTATGCCACAATGCCTGTTTCCAGGACTTATTTCAAATGAATTTATTATTTCAAATGACTTTATTAAGCCACATTTTTGTTGTTATACATCAATGTTTTGATCTGCCACAATAATGTAATACATTTAAAGGAAAACACCTCAAGTTGAGGGTTTTTCTCAGCAATTTTTAGGTGAGGTTAAAAAAGAGATTAATTAGATTAATCAATTACAGATCCTAATTAATTAATCTCTCAAAAAAAATATAAACGCTTGACAGCACTGCGTAAAATTATTTGGAAATAGGTTTGTTAAAAAAAAAAATTCACTGGGTTTGTATGTGTATATTTATGTATGTGTATGCGTATATATATGTATATATATTAAATATAGCAATAATGCACATATATATACCTTTGGTTTTTTTAACTGCATGGTATCAATCATTAATAAGTGTGCAGACAAGGTTAAAAAAAAAAAAAAAGGAAATAGGTTTGTCATCTTCTTTAGTCATTTCTTTAGCATCCCTTCCTCCTCTAATCCCGTGGCTGACGTCTGTCCTGGGTGGTTGTGTGTGTAACCCGGACGTGTTTTCTGTGTCTCAGTTGAAAGCGCTGGGCTTCCCTGAAGGCCTGGTGATCCAGGCGTACTTCGCCTGCGAGAAGAACGAGAACCTGGCCGCCAACTTCCTGCTGCAGCAGACGTGGGACGACGAGTAGACGCCCCGGGGGGGGGGGGGTCGCCACGGGCCCAGCGCTGCACAGGACCGCCGGGGGGGAGCCGGGCCCCGGGAGGACCAGGACTTTCATGCCATGTGCCTGTGCTCTGATGATGATGATGATGATGATGATGATGATGATGATGATCTGCTGTCTGTTTAAAGTTAGTTGTTCTGCTGTACGTCTTCATCGGAGCTCACTGCTGCTACTGAGTGACCTGCACACCTGCACCCCCTCACACAGACCCCCCGCTGACCCGGACCTGCTTCTGCTCTGGTTCTGCTCTGGTTCTGCTCTGGTTCTGCTCTGGTTCTGCTCTAGCCGAGCTAACGGGCCACTTGCTCTGGTTTCAAGTTTCCCATGAGTCTTGCGCGTTAGCTCCAACCTGATTCAGGCCGGCTCTGCGTCCACACGTTCCCTTCCCCACACACTCATTCTGTAGACACTACCGAGAAGGGCGAGCGGTTCGGTCCTGCTGGAGGAAGACTTGCAGATCCAGCAGAACCTGCTCCCGACACGTCCCGACTGCTCCCGGCTCTGGAAAGGCTTTTTCCTCCAGCAACCCTCCCGTGCTCCAGCACGGGGGTTTGTTTGGTGTTTGAAGGACTTCATGGCTGTCCGTGTCATCATGTGTAGCTTTGACTCTGGTTATTATATTCTTGTGTTTTTTCTTCTCCTCGTTTTTTTGTTTCCTTTAAGTTTCCGCGTCATGCAGCTGGTGTTACTTTCTCAGCCAGACTCCTACCATGTCCTTTTCATATCTTTTCCGGGTAACTTGAGGTGTTCCTGAAACTGCGTGCATGAAAACCGACGGCTGAGATAAAATTGTCACTTTGAACCATTTTATTGAGTAGATGTCTTTTACTGCAGTGAATAAATCTGTTTTGATGCATGTAGCTGCGCCGGCTCTGCAGGGTTCACTACGAACTGGAGCGATGCGGCGGGTCAGCCGGATCCCCTGCAGCCGGAATCAGCTGCGTTTCTCTGAAACCGACGTCAGACTTTAGCAGGATGCCGGGCTTTAATCTCCACTTGTTTCCGGTACCAGTGAAACTGGGAGATGCAGATATTAAATACCTAATGGAGACGGAAACACTCCCCTACAGTCGCAGCAAAGCTTTCACGTTAACATGCCGGGGTTTCAGGCGTGTTCAGCATCTACTGGTCACATCAGCGGTAGAGGCAGGTTTCTGTTAGTGGGGGGTCGGGGGGAGCTTTGGGGTCCTGGTTGCGACTGGGTGGGGGGGGTGTTGAGCGACAGGAGATGACGTCCTGGACGTCTGCTTCCAGTTAGAGTCGTCTCCTCTGATTCATGGCCAACATCACCACAGAAACAGCCCAAGTTCATCATGTCCCGTTCTCATGTGGACGTCCTTCCTCTCGTTCCGTCATCGTCCTCTTCTTTCACCATGTAGTTATTCCCTGGTTTTATTAGTGTGATGGAGATGCTGCAGCTGAGAGGTCCAGCCTCATCGCCCCCCTTCCCCCTCAATGGAAACCCAGCCACGTCTTTCCTGTAGGAACTGGTTCCCACACTGCAAAAACTCCAAATCTTAAGAATATTTGTCTTATTTCTAGTTAAAATGTCTCATTTTTAGTCAAAAAAATCTCATTTCACTTAAAACAAGACTCATCACTGGAAAAAAAAACAACAATTTTCACCTGTAGTAGATTTTTTACTTAAAGAAGTAGAAAAATCTGCCAGTGGAACAAGATTTTTTTTGCTTGTAATAAGAAGATAAATCTTGTCCCACTGGCAGATTTTTCTACTTATTTCAAGTGAAAATTTACTTGAAACAGGTGAAAATTGTCAAATAAGTTATTTTTTCTTTATTTTTATTCTTGTTTTAAGTGTATTGAGATTTTTTGACTAAAAATGAGACACTTTAACTAGAAATAAGACAAATATTCTTGGTAAGATTTTGAGGTTTTTTTTTGCAGTACAGTCGTGATGTGGCAGGTCAGCAACAGGAGCTGGTTCTTCACAGAGTTCACATCTCTTAAGTGGAAATCATGTAGGCTTGAGTAGTTGCAGGAGCAGAAATGAACAAGATGAAGGAGGTTCTGGCAGCTGTTGCTGCTGAAGACGATGATGTTGTTGCAGAAACCTGCCGCTCCGTGGCCTCTGCTGCTTGTTATCGCAGATGAAGCAGTTGTGTGTTTGTTTGAGTTTCTTTAACTGTGTAAATGTAATGTTTGAGGACGGATCAAAGCCCTCAGACCATCTGCATCTTGCCCTGCATCTTCAGCACTTGTCCTGAGAAGTTGTGCCCTCCCTCCTGTGCACCTCAGGACTGGGGCTTGTTTCTAGTTTCACCTGTGTCTCTGGTGCCGGGCTGAAGGAACTGCTGCACGCTCCAAACCCAGAACAAACAGGTGCTCTTCAGCATGTGCTTAGCCGTTTCAGTGTTTTCTCCTCGCTCACGTGTTTGTTCTGCGTTTGAGGTGCTGAAGGAACTTAACTGTGACGCTGGCGAGTTGTAGGATTGGAGAAACTGCAGCGCTGCCAAAGGAACGGTGAAACTGCTGCACTTCTCAGATTATCTGCTGGTTAACTTCACGTTGTGTTCTTCTTTCGTTTGGATTAAACAACGATGGACTGCAACCTGAAACCCATCAGTTTTGTTGTGGTTGTGTTTTTGTTTTCAACGGTGTGTAAAATAAATAAATAAAATGAAATGAAATGCTTTTACAAAATCCGATGAGCCGAGTCAGTTCACTGCAAGTACATGACTTGTTTTTTTTTTACTCTAGAAGTTAATAAAATACTTGCAGACACACCTGCACATACAGTAATACCCAGTACTCGAGTTGTAAAAAACAATCAGGGGGGATGGTGGATTTGATCATATGGGAACAGATAATTTGTGCTGATTACAAATAATATAATATATTACAAATAATAGCAGTGACCAAAACAGCTGCAGAAATACTGCAGGAATGACATAGCAGCAGTTAAATGCAGCCTTCTGTAAGCTTTAAATATCCACTGGGCTTACATCAAATACATCAAAACACAACAATAAAAAACACTTTTCTGAACTTATCAATATGACTCTGTCCTTCACAGGATAAGTAACATGGATCACTGCAAAAACTCACAATCTTAACAAGAATATTTGTCTTATTTCTAGTTAAAATGTCTCATTTTAGTAAAAAAATCTCAATACACTTAAGACAAGACTCATCAATGGAAAAAACAACAGTTTTCACCTGTTTCAAGTAGATTTTCACTTGAAATAAGTAAAAAAAATCTGCCAGTGGAACAAGATTTTTTTTGCTTGTAATAAGAAGATAAATCTTGTCCCACTGGCAGATTTTTCTACTTATTTCAAGTGAAAATTTACTTGAAACAGATGAAAATTGTCAGCTAAGTTATTTTTCTGGTGATGACTCTAAATGTTGAAATAGCAGTAAAACCACATTCATTGATGAAATGACATAAGGGATGGAAAGGAGGGATGGCAGTTTTACAGGGGGGTGATTTGGACCGTTTTTATTTCAGGGGGGATGCTGCCTGGTTCCTGCAGGCTGGTTCCTGCAGGCTGGTTCCTGCAGGCTGGTTCCTGCAGGCTGGTTCCTGCAGGCTGGTTCCTGCAGGCTGGTTCCTGCAGGCTGGTTCCTGCAGGCTGGTTCCTGCAGGCTGGTTTGTTTCAAACCGGCCGACAGCGGTACAACTAACAGCACCAGGATCCACATTATCTTTAAAATAATAAGATTATGTTCTGTTTGGTCTTCACAGTTTACAAGTCAAGTTCCCTGAAAGTGCTAAATGACAACGGTTAGCGGGTAACACCATAGACTGAAATGCAGCTGTCACTCAAAAACCATTAATACATACATTTACGGCATAAAATAAATCTAAATCTGGAAACCAGATCTCTTTTTTATACAAGGTTGTTCTGTAAAGTTGGACATTTTAACATGGAGGTCAAAGAATGAGTCGTTTTTGGAAGCAGCCCTAGCGGTCAGTAGCAGCACTGCACCCTCTGGCACATCTAGGAACATGTCACTTTACCAACGTGGATGGAGCTTCTTGCATAAAACATGAAGTGGCTCTGGTTCTGACACGCGATCTTTAATCGTCATAATGCAGAGAGGACCAAATGAAAACACTGAAATTATCCTGGGAACTCACGATGGCAGAATGAAGACTCAGAAACCTGAAGATGTGGACGTGAAGAGGGCGTGGAGAGGTTGAACACCGTTACCAGATCCCAGAGGGATCCGCTGGAAGCTTCTGATCAGGAACACGCCTGTGGACAGACACATCTCTTTCTTTTTTCTTTTTTTTGTCTTTCAAGTGTGTTTTATTAGAGCACATTAAAATACAGTTACAAATTTACAGTATACACACATCAGTGTGCATAGAGTACAGGTCATAGTGCACTTGTTCTTAGAACATAATAAATGAAGAAACTGATATAAAATGTGGAATGCAAAATACAAAGAAAGAAAAATAGCTAAGAATAACAATAGATTAATAAATGAATAAATAAAAATATAAAAAAATAAAGGTAAAAATACATAAACAGCCCCCCCCCCGGCCAGTTTTACTCTTCCGTCTGTTCACTCCTTTGTTAATGTGAAGGGGAAATGTCAGTTTCTGATAGGAGGTGTGAGATTATGAATGACGGGGACCACATTTTTTCAAAGTAAGTGAGTTTATCCAGAAGAGTATTATTCTCTCTAAGTGCAGTGTGTTAGTGAGGTCACTGAGCCACATCTTTCTGGTGGGTACATCTTTTTTCTTCCAATGCATGAGAAATAACTTTTTTCCAATAAAAAGACTATAGGAGAGGAAACATTGTTGGAAGTTGCTTAACTTTATAACATCATCTGATGTTCCTAAAGTAATAAAGAATGGCTGGGTCTCTCCAGACACATCTGTGGTGTGATGGAGGTTCAGCACCTTGGAGAGCTCAGCTCCAGCACGTTTCTCTCTGTGGAGACGAGACGACAAACCTCCTCCCGGTCAGACAGGACAATCGCTTTCCAGCATGAATGGATGGAAACTGCTGCTGCAGCCAGAGAGGCAGGATCCTTCTCTGTTTTTCATCCTCATGTTTTAAAGAATTTAAAGTAATAGTGTCGAGAAGTAAATGAAATACTGGCTTTTCAGGAGTCTAGCTTAAACTGTGATCCTCATTTACTAATGAGCTACCGATTACATTAAATAGTATGTTTATTTCAGTTTATATGTCTACAGTCCTGTGCAAAAGTTAGTTAACCCGTTTTTAATAGTATGTTTATAGAAAACATAATAAAAACCATCTGATTCTTGTGGCAATTACAATCTCAGTCAGAAAACATAACGCCTTTTTTCACTGTACCATTGTTTTTTTTTTTTAAATCTATTGATTTATTCTTTTCCAAAAATAAAGCAATACATAAATAAATAAATAAATAACTAAAACACGCACAAAACAAAAGATGTGCAATACTGAGAACCCCCATGATTCAACTGGTTGTAGAACCACCTTTTAGCACCAATAAATTGAAGTACCGGTAGTCTTTGGGATCATTTCCTCTCACATGACTCAATTTAAAAAAAAAAAAGCAGACAGAAACTCCGACACGTCCTCACATTTATCACCAGAAGACTAGTCTACAGAGTTCATGGTCCCCTCAATGAGGGACAGGTGTCCAGGTCCCCCCCATCATCACTCCACCAATGAATTTCAAAATTAAAAGAAAAGAAAAGAAGGAGAAGACAAAATAACATAAAATAGATACAACACAAACAACCAATAAACAAGATCAGGTATAATTTACCGGTCAATGATCCATGAACAGCCATGAATGCAGGCAGTTATATTCGTATCGTATATAATCCATCCCACAAAGAACAAAATAACAATCGAAGAAATACATATGGAAGGTAAATCTTTCTCCTTGAAACTCTTTAAAAAAAAACTTGAGCGCACATATATATATATATATATATATATACATGTGACGTACAGGACTGTCTCAGAAAATTAGAATATTGTGATAAAGTCCATTTTCTGTAATGCAAAAATGTCATACATTCTGGATTCATTACAAATCAACTGAAATATTGCAAACCTTTTATTATTTTAATATTGCTGATCATGGCTTACAGCTTAAGAAAACTCAAATATCCTATCTCAAAAAATTAGAATATTCTGGGAATCTTAACCTTAAACTGTGAGTCATAATCAGCAATATTTAAATAATAAAAGGCTTGCAATATTTCAGTTGATTTGTAATGAATCCAGAATGTATGACATTTTTGTTTTTTTAATTGCATTACAGAAAATAAAGAACCATATAGACAGGGTTTCTGGCACAATGTCATATGGACAGATGAGACTAAAGTGGACTCTTAATGTCAAAAACCATGTTGAAGAAAACCGAACAGACAGAAACCCCTCACAATCACAAAGTTTTTGAAAGACATGGTCAAAGTCCAGAGCCAAACGTAGTTGACCTTCAGAGAGCTGTGTGGATGGGAATGACTGAGATACTCCATGAACTGAAGCAACGTTTTCATCTATAAAAAAGGTTAAAAAAGGACAGTTCAGAGTGGAACGTCACATTATGATTCTTTTTTTACCGTTCATTCAGAGAGTATTTTCACTTTTTGTTTTATTGCCTGTTTACTAAACACTAACTATAGGCTTTACTAAACAGAAAGGTTTTAAGTTTAGTTTTAAAGGTGGAGGTGGTGTCAGCCTCCTTAACCCAGATTGGAAGTTGGTTCCAAAGTAATGGTGCCTGATAGCAGAACGCCCGCCCTCCAAATCTACATTTAGATACTACGAGTAAACCTGCACTCTGAGAGCGGAGAGCTCTGCCAGGAACATAAGGCACTAACTAACATAAGGCACTAATTAGGTGCGTGTGATATTGTACATTGATGATTTTCTGTTTCTGGTGTCTTATAATCCTGTAAGGGATGGGTCTTCGGACATGACACAAAAATAAAATTCATTCATTCATTCATTCATTCATTCATTCATACACACATATACAGTACATAAACATGCCTATGTGTATTATACCTTAGTTTTATATGTATTAATCATTTTTTATTTATTGAATTGTAATAATGTGCTACACATTTTCATTTCTGTATCTAAGCCACAGTTTAACTCCTGTCCCTTTCACACAGACATAAACAGTCCATTAATTTCCCAGGTTATTGTGTTCATGTGTGTATTGTAGTAGCTAACAGCAATCCCTGTGTATTATTGTTATTATTGTAGTAGTAAACAGTAATATTATTGTGTATTAATATAGTAGTTGTTAACAGTAATTCCCCGTGTATTATTATTATTATTGTAGTTGTTAACAGTAATTCCCCGTGTATTATTATTATTATTGTAGTAGTAGTTAACAGTAATTCCCTGTGTATTATTATTATTATTATTATAGTAGTTAACAGTAATTCCCTGTGTATTATTATTATTATAGTAGTTAACAGTAATTCCCTGTGTATTATTATTATTATAGTTGTTGTAGTTAACAGTAATTCCCTGTGTATTATTACTTTTATAGTAGTTAACAGTAATTCCCTGTGTATTATTATTATTATTAGTAGTTAACAGTAATTCCCTGTGTATTATTATTATTATAGTTGTTGTAGTTAACAGTAATTCCCCGTGTATTATTATTATTATAGTAGTTAACAGTAATATTATTGTGTATTAATATAGTAGTAGTTAACAGTAATATTATTGTGTATTAATATAGTAGTAGTTAACAGTAATATTATTGTGTATTAATATAGTAGTAGTTAACAGTAATATTATTGTGTATTAATATAGTAGTAGTTAACAGTAATATTATTGTGTATTAATATAGTAGTTGTTAACAGTAATATTATTGTGTATTAATATAGTAGTTGTTAACAGTAATCCCCGGCCACCAGCCCCCGGGAGCAGCTCCACTTCCGTCCAGCAGGGGGCGCGTCCCCGCGGAGGAGGAGGCGCGTTCCCGCAGCAACAGGGAAGATGGCAGCCGTCCCGTCTCTGACCCAGGTAAAGGTGCTGTTCTACCCCGGACAGGGCCCGCGGGGCCCGGGGGGCCTCGGTCCGCGGGGGGAGCCCCGCCGCTCCGCCGCCCCGCCGCGGACCCCCCGCTCCGCCCGGGCCCGGACCAGAACCAGCCGCTCGGCCGCGCGCCGCGCGTCCCCGAGGCCCGGACCGTTATAGCGGAGCGGCGGCTCGGGGACCGCGGTGTAGGGGGGGAGGCTGGACCCGGGGGGGGCAGGGCGGGGGGACGGGGGGGACGGAGCCGCGGAGCCGGTACTGGTACCGGGACAGACCTGCAGCAGCAGCTAGCATGGGGGGGACCAGCAGAACCGCTAGCCCTGACGTCATTAGGGCTGGGGGCGTGACGTCACCAGGGAGGGGGCGTGACGTCATCCAGAGGGGTCGTAGGGGCTTCATAAAGCTACTGCAGGTAGCATGTGATCATGTGATCATGCTCCTGATTAAAGGGACCTATTATGGCATCTAATGTCTATTTTAAAAAGGCCTTGAATGTCTTAAAAACAAGCTTTTGATTGTTTTTTCTACATAAATTAGAAATTCAGCCTCTGGGCCATGTCTTTATCTTCCCATTCTCTAACCTCATTATCTATGCAGGATTCTGAGTGGGCGGGGCTATGATAATGAGGCTCTGTGCTGATTGGCTGCCTGAATGACCCGATACACCGCTACGAAAAAATGGAGGAAGCTCCGGCCGGCGGAGTTAAGCCTGAATTATGGTTCTGTGTTAAATCGACGCAGAGCCTACGGCGTAGGGTACACAGCGACGCGCACCGTACCCTACGCCGTACCCTACACCGTACCCTACGCCGTACCCTACGCCGTACCCTACGTACGCAGTAGGCTCTGTGTTGGTGTAACGCGGAACCATAATTCAGGCTTAATGCGATGCGAGCGTCGGCGACAAAATCAATTCCATTGCTTTATTTTCTATTGGACTGTCCTAACTGGCCGTTTTGAGCTGAACATTTGTCGGACGCCCTGCTTCTATTTTCTTCCTGTCGCTCGCGTTGAAAGCCGGTTGAAAGCCGGTTGAAAGCGCTGTAGGAAACAGTCATGATGAGGAACGGCTGATCCAGTTAGTTGAAATGAGAAGTTATCTCTATGATTCCTCCTCATTTCACTACAAAAACCTCAATAAAGTGGCAGCTGCTGGAGGGAGATGGACAGAGAGCGTCTGATGTCACGCAGTGCTATGATAGTCGGACGCTCATGCAGTTACACGGTTTTATAGTTGTGGGCGTGGTTTGCATTTTGGTTACGTAACGGAAATCAGCAGAATCTTATTGGCTTGTAGATCCACATCACACTGGACGGCTCATCCGGGCGGCTGTACAGACACTAGGAATCTGGTTTCTTTCCTCCTTCTCTGAGTTGGCAGGCTGAGGGGAGACCACTTTATATATGTTAAAGCAAGAAAAAACCTGTTTTTCAGAATAGGTCTCCTTTAAAGTGAAACAAGAACGGCAGTAAATCTTGATTTCAAATCACAGTAACAGAAAAGTCCATAGACGTTATAAGAACCGAATAAAACAAACAGCATCTGCATCTAGGACCAGCAGAGCTGAAACCAGGACTAGTAGAACTGAAACCAGGACCAGCAGAGCTGAAAGCAGGACTAGGAGAACTGAAACCAGGACCAGCAGAGCTGAAACCAGGACTAGTAGAACTGAAACCAGGACCAGCAGAGCTGAAAGCAGGACTAGGAGAACTGAAACCAGGACTAGTAGAACTGAAACCAGGACTAGTAGAACTGAAACCAGGACTAGTAGAACTGAAACCAGGACTAGTAGAACTGAAACCAGGACTAGTAGATCTGAAACCAGGACTAGTAGAACTGAAACCAGGACTAGTAGAACTGAAACCAGGACTAGTAGAACTGAAACCAGGACTAGTAGAACTGAAACCAGGACTAGTAGAACTGAAACCAGGACTAGTAGATCTGAGACCAGGACTAGTAGAACTGAAACCAGGACCAGCAGAGCTGAAAGCAGGACTAGTAGAACTGAAACCAGGACCAGCAGAGCTGAAACCAGGACTAGTAGAACTGAAACCAGGACCAGCAGAGCTGAAAGCAGGACTAGGAGAACTGAAACCAGGACTAGTAGAACTGAAACCAGGACTAGTAGAACTGAAACCAGGACTAGTAGAACTGAAACCAGGACTAGTAGAACTGAAACCAGGACTAGTAGATCTGAAACCAGGACTAGTAGAACTGAAACCAGGACTAGTAGAACTGAAACCAGGACTAGTAGAACTGAAACCAGGACTAGTAGAACTGAAACCAGGACTAGTAGAACTGAAACCAGGACTAGTAGAACTGAAACCAGGACTAGTAGATCTGAGACCAGGACTAGTAGAACTGAAACCAGGACTAGTAGAACTGAAACCAGGACTAGTAGAACTGAAACCAGGACTAGTAGAACTGAAACCAGGACTAGTAGAACTGAAACCAGGACTAGTAGAACTGAAACCAGGACTAGTAGATCTGAAACCAGGACTAGTAGAGCTGAAAGCAGGACTAGTAGAACTGAAACCAGGACTAGTAGAACTGAAACCAGGACCAGCAGAGCTGAAAGCAGGACTAGTGGAGCTGAAACCAGGACTAGTAGATCTGAAACCAGGACTAGTAACTGAAACCAGGACTAGTAGAACTGAAACCAGGACTAGTAGAGCTGAAACCAGGACTAGTAGAAACCAGGACTAGTAGATCTGAAACCAGGACTAGTAGAGCTGAAAGCAGGACTAGTAGAACTGAAACCAGGACTAGTAGACCTGAAACCAGGACTAGTAGAACTGAAACCAGGACTAGTAGAACTGAAACCAGGACTAGTAGAAACCAGGACTAGTAGAACTGAAACCAGGACTAGTAGAACTGAAACCAGGACTAGTAGAAACCAGGACTAGTAGATCTGAAACCAGGACTAGTAGATCTGAAACCAGGACTAGTAGAGCTGAAACCAGGACTAGTAGAACTGAAACCAGGACTAGTAGAACTGAAACCAGGACTAGTAGAACTGAAACCAGGACTAGTAGATCTGAAACCAGGACTAGTAGAACTGAAACCAGGACTAGTAGAACTGAAACCAGGACTAGTAGAACTGAAACCAGGACTAGTAGATCTGAAACCAGGACTAGTAGAACTGAAACCAGGACTAGTAGAACTGAAACCAGGACTAGTAGAACTGAAACCAGGACTAGTAGAACTGAAACCAGGACTAGTAGAACTGAAACCAGGACTAGTAGAACTGAAACCAGGACTAGTAGATCTGAGACCAGGACTAGTAGAACTGAAACCAGGACTAGTAGAACTGAAACCAGGACTAGTAGAACTGAAACCAGGACTAGTAGAACTGAAACCAGGACTAGTAGAACTGAAACCAGGACTAGTAGATCTGAAACCAGGACTAGTAGAGCTGAAAGCAGGACTAGTAGAACTGAAACCAGGACCAGCAGAGCTGAAAGCAGGACTAGTGGAGCTGAAACCAGGACTAGTAGAACTGAAACCAGGACTAGTAGAACTGAAACCAGGACTAGTAGAACTGAAACCAGGACCAGCAGAGCTGAAAGCAGGACTAGTGGAGCTGAAACCAGGACTAGTAGATCTGAAACCAGGACTAGTAACTGAAACCAGGACTAGTAGAACTGAAACCAGGACTAGTAGAACTGAAACCAGGACTAGTAGAGCTGAAAGCAGGACTAGTAGATCTGAAACCAGGACTAGTAGAGCTGAAAGCAGGACTAGTAGAACTGAAACCAGGACTAGTAGACCTGAAACCAGGACTAGTAGAACTGAAACCAGGACTAGTAGAACTGAAACCAGGACTAGTAGAAACCAGGACTAGTAGAACTGAAACCAGGACTAGTAGAACTGAAACCAGGACTAGTAGAAACCAGGACTAGTAGATCTGAAACCAGGACTAGTAGATCTGAAACCAGGACTAGTAGAGCTGAAACCAGGACTAGTAGATCTGAAACCTGGACTAGCAGAAATGAAACCAGGACTATCAGACCTAAAACCAGGACTAGCAGAGCTCCAGTGGTCCCCAGGCCTGATGCAGCAGCGTTAGACCCCCTGTAGTCGGTCTAGCCTATCAGCATCACTGATACTGTGTAGGTTCCAGCGACTTCCACAATATCCTCCGTTACTTCTTGCTCCTTCACTTGATAATAATAATAATAATACAGACCTACTGCTGAGCACTTTCAGCTGACACTTGCATTGTACACATTGCCTGCTCTCAGCTAAGCTTCATCCTCTGATCCTCCCAGAGCAACCCACAACCCTTCGTGGGGGTCTCAGGAAACTTAAAAGCATGTTCTTTTGGTAAATACCCACAGTTCATAAGTGTAGATGAGGAACAAAGATGGACTGGTGAGGTCTGCTCCGTTGCAGGTTCTGCACCTGTCAGACCTCTCCTACTCGAGAACACGACCCTGGGACACTGTAACTTGGGATGAGTTAAAAATATGTACCTTAGTAGACCAGACCGGTTCTTTCGCTGTTTCTCGTTGGCTGGGTGATGATGACATCTTACATAGTAGGTAGCTGTTCTTCTCATGAACGCCCACATCCCCTTTAATCAGTGGAAGTATCTGAACAGTCAGCGCAAGCTTCACGTTCTGACGTAGTTTGTTGAAGTGCTGCTGTTGTGAATATCCAGCAGCTGTGCAGCTGCTCAGGTGTGGATCAACTGAAGCAGTCCAGTATTATCCAGAGCCACTTTTTTTTTTTTTTTTTTGATTTTTTTGGGCTCTAGTGGCCCTTTATACAGACTGAACGGGGTAGAGAGAGAGAACGGGGAAGACATGCAGCAAAGGTGCGCAGGCCGGGATTCGAACCTGCGACCGCTGCAGGAGGAGGACTGTAGCCTCAGTATATGAGCCGCTGCTTAACCCACTGCGCCACCGAGCGGCCCACAGTGGTTCATTTCTAAATGAAGGTTTGCTGAGTCCTGCAGAGCCTTTGCCTCTGGGTAGCGGCCTGATGTACCACAAGGAGGAGTTTAATAGGGCTGCAACTAACGATTATTTTAATAATCGATTAATCTGTCGACTAATCGATGGACTATTAAGATAAAAAAAACAAAAAAGCATTAAATTCCAACCATTTATTCGAAAACAGAACTGACAAATTTACAGTGCAGATAATCTTCAGAAAGTTCACAAACAGGTTGCTCCTTGAACATCCCTGAGCTTTTAAAGTATTGATTAAAAAAAATAACTAAATGGATTAACACAGAAAGCATACACATGTATGCTTTACATCTGCCAAATATATAAAAATAAAGTGCACAAAAGAGGTATACTTTGTTTAAAAGGGACCTGAGCTGTCAGAACAATTAATAAATTATAAAAAATAAAGAAAAATACAAATCAGAAACAAGATTTGTTTGAATATTACAATTTGTTCTCTCACTGCCTTCACTCAAAAAATTAAGGATCTTACTAAGAAATGTTCTTATTTCTAACCTAAAAATGCCATTACACCTGATAACATACATAACTTAAAAGGTTAGATTTTTTTCCCACGTGTTTCAATTGAACTTTCATTTGTGTCAAGCTAATTTTAAGTTCTAGTTAATTTTTAAGTTAAGGTCTTTATAAGATTTTGAGTTTTGGCAGTGTTCAAAATAAAAATTATGAGACCTGCTGTATTGGAGCACATTTTCTTTTAGTTAAAACTGTAGCGGGAACAGATGTTTAGAGGAACCTATGTATGTACCGGGTTAGAGGGGGAACATATAGGAGAACGGACCACAAGAATATAGCATGGATTAAAAATAAAAGTTAAGCACTGAGCTACATGTGTCTCCCGTCTGAGCATGGCATGTTACTAAAACCAAACAAATCCGCCGCCTCTTTCTTCTTCCTGTACGTGCGCGGCGTCAGCGCGCTGTACCGCATTAAATGTAGTCCGGGCGAAATACCTGCTTTGAGCTGGCAAAGCACAAGCTCCTCTACTTCTGCTCCGCGCTCAACTCAACTTTAGCTCCGCGAGTTAGTGAGTGACGTAATAATCGCGCGACACAACGAATCGATAATGGAATTCGTTGCCAACGC
Source organism: Cololabis saira (assembly GCF_033807715.1). Lineage (NCBI taxonomy): Eukaryota > Metazoa > Chordata > Actinopteri > Beloniformes > Belonidae > Cololabis > Cololabis saira. Next base: position 5,568,070 of record NC_084599.1, on the reverse strand, counting down.
TTTTAATAATCGATTTTTATCAATTTTATCGATTCGTTGTTGCAGCCCTAGAGTTTAGATAGCTAACAGTGATTGATGTAAAGTGGGCGTGTCCCAGGTGTGTTCAGGCGGGGTTGTGCCACCCGTTTAGCTGTGCAACACGAAGAAACAGAGGCTTCAAAAGTGCTCTTGAGAAACGTGTGGATGATGTCCCCAGAGGCTTGTCCAGTTCTTATACAGTCCGTGATCCCGTCTGATGTTCCTTGTGTCATAAATAAAACCAACAGAGGGGGAGGTCTCCGTGTCGTTGTAATAGTCTTCTGTTTGGCAGAAACATCGTCACAGGTCTGAATGTTTGTTTCTCAGAGATCAGCATTGTTTTGTCCTGAGTAAAAATCCCTCTCTGTGTTGCAGCTGGCCAGCGGGAACCCTGTTTATGAGAACTACTACAGACAGGTAATCCACCATCCTGAGATGCTGATGTTCTTGGGCCGAGTTGACAGCAAAACTGACCTGAGTCTGCTTCCAGGTGGATCCTGGGAACACTGGGAGAGTTGGGCCCACAGAAGCTGCTCTGTTCTTGAAGAAGTCCGGGCTGCCCGACGCCACGCTGGGAAAGGTAAGAAGCTGATGTTCTACAGTTTGTGACAAGATCCTGTTGTTCAGACAAGTCGTTTCCTCACAATTATTCATATGGATGATCAGACATCTTCCCTTGTCAAGACGCACTTCCTCCCATCACACTATCAATCTATACCTGATATGATCTTCGAAATTTTGATTTGCTTAATTTGCTTTGAAGCAACAATGAAATGGACCAAACCGGGAGAGTTACTTTAGTTTCTGTCAGTTGTTTCAATACACTTTGCCTGCCTTTGGTGAGACCACTTGAAATAAGTGTGAAACAGCAGTAAAACAGTTATTAAACGGCAGTAAAACAGTTGTAAATTAAATATGAATCAGCAGTAAAACAGGTGTGAATCAGAGATAAAACAGGTGTGAAACAGCAGTAAAACAGGTGTGAATCAGCAGTAAAACAGGTGTGAAACAGCAGTAAAACAGGTGTGAATCAGCAGTAAAACAGGTGTGAAACAGCAGTAAAACAGGTGTGAAACAGAGATAAAACAGGTGTGAAACAGCAGTAAAACAGGTGTGAATCAGATGAATCAGCAGTAAAACAGGTGTGAATCAGCAGTAAAACAGGTGTGAAACAGCAGTAAAACAGGTGTGAATCAGATGAATCAGCAGTAAAACAGGTGTGAATCAGCAGTAAAACAGGTGTGAAACAGCAGTAAAACAGGTGTGAATCAGATGAATCAGCAGTAAAACAGGTGTGAATCAGCAGTAAAACAGGTGTGAATCAGAGATAAAACAGGTGTGAAACAGCAGTAAAACAGGTGTGAATCAGATGAATCAGCAGTAAAACAGGTGTGAATCAGATGAATCAGCAGTAAAACAGGTGTGAATCAGCAGTAAAACAGGTGTGAATCAGATGAATCAGCAGTAAAACAGGTGTGAATCAGCAGTAAAACAGGTGTGAATCAGAGATAAAACAGGTGTGAAACAGAGATAAAACAGGTGTGAAACAGCAGTAAAACAGGTGTGAATCAGATGAATCAGCAGTAAAACAGGTGTGAATCAGCAGTAAAACAGGTGTGAATCAGATGAATCAGCAGTAAAACAGGTGTGAATCAGCAGTAAAACAGGTGTGAATCAGAGATAAAACAGGTGTGAAACAGAGATAAAACAGGTGTGAAACAGCAGTAAAACAGGTGTGAATCAGATGAATCAGCAGTAAAACAGGTGTGAATCAGCAGTAAAACAGGTGTGAATCAGCAGTAAAACAGGTGTGAATCAGCAGTAAAACAGGTGTGAATCAGATGAATCAGCAGTAAAACAGGTGTGAATCAGCAGTAAAACAGGTGTGAATCAGCAGTAAAACAGGTGTGAATCAGAGATAAAACAGGTGTGAAACAGCAGTAAAACAGGTGTGAATCAGCAGTTAAACAGGTGTGAATCAGATGAATCAGCAGTAAAACAGGTGTGAATCAGATGAATCAGCAGTAAAACAAGTGTGAAACAGTAGTAAAACAGGTGTGAATCAGATGAATCAGCAGTAAAACAGGTGTGAATCAGCAGTTAAACAGGTGTGAATCGGCAGTTAAACAGGTGTGAAACAGAGATAAAACAGGTGTGAAACAGAGATAAAACAGGTGTGAAACAGAGATAAAACAGGTGTGAAACAGCAGTAAAACAGGTGTGAAACAGCAGTAAAACAGGTGTGAAACAGCAGTAAAACAGGTGTGAAACAGAGATAAAACAGGTGTGAAACAGAGATAAAACAGGTGTGAAACAGCAGTAAAACAGGTGTGAAACAGAGATAAAACAGGTGTGAAACAGCAGTAAAACAGGTGTGAAACAGAGATAAAACAGGTGTGAAACAGAGATAAAACAGGTGTGAAACAGAGATAAAACAGGTGTGAAACAGAGATAAAACAGGTGTGAAACAGAGATAAAACAGGTGTGAAACAGCAGTAAAACAGGTGTGAAACAGCAGTAAAACAGGTGTGAAACAGCAGTAAAACAGGTGTGAAACAGAGATAAAACAGGTGTGAAACAGAGATAAAACAGGTGTGAAACAGCAGTAAAACAGGTGTGAAACAGAGATAAAACAGGTGTGAAACAGCAGTAAAACAGGTGTGAAACAGCAATAAGCTGCCCTCTTGTATCAGCATGACTGTTTGTGTTTCAGATCTGGGATTTGGCTGATCCTGATGGCAAAGGTTACCTGGACAAACAGGTGAGCAGAAAGTCTCTTGTAACACTGAGATTGAAGTAATTTGTAGCATAGGCAAATGCTCTGGACGTGTACTTGGGGAAGTAGGACTGAAACAACCAGAGCGGGTGGCGTGTGAGTGTATAAACAGTGTTCCCGGAGCTGCTCTGCTGCTCCCTGATCTGGTGTGCTGTGTCTCCCAGGGCTTCTACGTGGCTCTCCGGCTGGTGGCCTGCGCTCAGAGCTGCCAGGAAGTCAGTCTGTCCAGCCTCAGCCTCACAATCCCTCCTCCCAAGTTTGTGAGTTCTATCAATAATAAGACGTACATCTTTTGATCCTGGACTAAACACTAGCAGCAGCAGCTTCACAGCTCTCTGACTCATCAGTTATTGTGTCTAAAATACGTTGTTTGCAATCTCACGTAATGTGGTGTAATGTCCTGGCTGGGTTTCAGAAGGACACCAGCAGTCCGTCTCTGAGCAGCAACACCTCCTCTGGAGAATCCCACTGGGCTGTCAGGGTGTGTTTACACACACACACTCACACACACACACACACACACACACACACACACACACACACACACACACACACACACACTCTGCAGCAGTCTCAGCCAGGTTCTGCTCGTGTCTTTGCCTCAACAGCCCGAGGAGAGGAACAAGTTTGATGGGATTTTTGAGAGTTTGGCTCCAGTCAACGGCCTGCTGTCGGGGGAGAAGGTCAAACCCGTCCTCATCAACTCCAAGCTGCCTATGGATGTTCTCGGGAAGGTATGCACTTCAGTTCTTTAAGGTTTCGTCTGCAGGAACAGTTTCTTCTGCAATTTGGCCTGTCCACTCATCACTTACAGAACTGTAGAAACTCCTGTTTCAGAGTCCTTAAGTGGACGGGACATGCACGGGAGTTTTGGCGTGAAGCGTTGCTATGGCTGCCTCAAACCGCCCCCAGGTGGCTCTGCTGTCCTCTATAGTCCACTACAGTCTTTTACGATCAATCAATCAATCAAACTTTATTTATAAAGCACTTTTCCTACATATATGTATCACGAAGGGCTTTACATGTTAAAAATTGTACAATTTAAAAAGTTTAAACGGCCCAAACACGCCTAACACAAACCCCACTCCCCCACATACACACATAATAATAACAAAAAAAAGGTAGTAATCAATAGAATAAAATAAATAAATAAAATAATAAAACATTTTTTTTGGATAAAACTGAAGCAGTAATTTAAAAAGGAGATAAAATGCTATTAATTAGAAGCAAGACAAAAAAGTGGGTCTTCTCCACATTGTGTGTGGCCCTCAGGTCACCAGCAGGCTCTTCCACAGTCGTGGGGCGTAGAAGCGGAAGTTCGCCTCACCGTGGGTTTTTGTACTAACGTTTGGAGGTTCACTGGCCTCCATTACAGCCCAGTATCGCCTCTGTATTCCACTTTAGTCCACTACAGTCATCTGCAGTCCACTGCCGTCCATTATAGTGTCTGTGTTCCACTGTAGTCCACTTAGTCTTCTACAGGCCTCTACACCCCACTATGGTGGACTTTAATCCACTCCGTCAGGATGTCTCCCCGCTGTTTCCACGGTGATAACAGACACCATTGAAATAAACTTGTTAAGCAGATATTTTGGTGGACTATAAAACCTCTTTGTCTCCTGCTTCCAGGTCTGGGACCTGAGCGACATCGACAAAGACGGCCACCTGGACAGAGACGAGTTTGCAGTGGTGAGTGGATCCTTCACTCGGGAGTGTGGGGCAGTCTCAGCTGAGACACTTTTCTCTGAACTCAGAAAGAGCTGGACACAACTCTAATCTCAGAAAAACCTGGGACGCTGTGTAAAAAGTTAGACGTCTCCTGGAGGAACATTTGCAACTAGTCAGGTTAACTGTCAACAGGTGAGTGATGTGAGTGGATGTAAAAAGATCATCTTAGAGTTTCAAAGGAGTATCTTGTATCCTTCTTCTCAAAGGAGCAACTGCATCTAAAGCTGAGTGCAGCAAATCAGCAGTGTTACTAACAAGGAAAGCAACATCTTCAGAGGTGGAACCCAGGTCACTGGCCTCCACTGCTTCACTATTTTCCACTGTTGTGAGATGAGCGATGGCCTCCCTAAATTTAGCAATAGCTTCATTGGACATCTGCTAAAATAATATCTCCTATTGCACTTCAATGTCGTTAATGTAAAATTAAACGTTATTAATTAGTGGTCGGATAGGAGGGAGTTTACACGTGACACTAACAGATTATCAGGTTGAACACCGTAGGTGAGAACGAGATCCAGGGTATGATCAAAACTGTGTCTGTTTGTTTACTTTTTGTGAGATTCCCCGTCGATTCTAGAACAGAATTGAAAGCTAATTTTAAGCCCCGTTTCCACGGAGCAAGAACGGTGGTGTTTCATGCGTTTTGTCCGTTTACTTACACGAAAAACAAAGCTCAAAGTCTCCAAAAACCATCATTTCTGAAAACTCTGGCCAAAGTGGAGATTTTCAAAAACTCAGTTTTCACATTTGCTTGTAAACAGGAAAACGGAGAAACGGACATTTAGGCTTCAGAACGTCACGTTATGAGACAGAAACGTCACCAGCGTCATGTGTGCCACCTGAGTTTACAATTAGTTTGGCCACCGTCAATATTTTCTTGTATTTTACCTGTTTTATATTCTAAAGTCACTTCTCTGTCACTCCAAACGAAAGACTCTCATTCATCTTGGAAGTAACTGGAAGTTACTCGTGTCATTTGTTGATGTTTTTTTCCAGGATTCTGATTGGCTAGCATGACTTTATCTTCTCGTTACACTGCCCCCTGTAGGTTTGGCTGCTCATAGCACCTTAACAGCGTATTTATGCGGGTTCCTGGAAATGATGGTATTTTTCAAAATGTAGAGGGGGAAATATCCGTTTTTGTAAATACCCGGCTATGTGTAAACGTGGCCTAAGATTGTCGCTGTAAACATCCATATGAATGTTAAAGTCACCCACTACGATGAATTTATCTGTACTGATGGATAAACCAGATAAATGATGAATGATTAGGATGTCTGGTGATTCTGGTATGTGTTCCATTCATGTGGTTGTAACTACAGGTTACTTTTCTATATTTCATGGTAACTAGCTTGTATCTGAGCAGTTCACTGTAAACATAAGGTAAACGTAGCAGAGCGACAGTCCGTCGTCACAGCAGGACCGGGTCCAACCTGACACACCTGTCTGGTATTAAATGTTTTAGCGACAGCATTAGCAAAGAAACCCTCAAGCATCAGACGCCTACTGATAAATGTTGCTGCAGTGTGTGTGTGTGCAAGTCTGTGGTAATAACATCTATTAATAGCAGTCGTTACCCCCCCCAGGCCATGCATCTGGTGTACCGGGCCCTGGAGAAGGAGCCTGTTCCTGCAGTTCTCCCCTCCGTCCTCATCCCTCCATCCAAGAGGAAGAAGAGTCTTTGCTCCATGACCGGCGCTGCCCCTGGACTGCCAGCTAGCCCACCACCTCCAAAAGACTCACTGCGCTCCACCCCCTCCCACGGCAGCATGACCTCCTTGAACAGCACCGGCAGCCTGTCGCCCAAACACACACTCAAATCTGCACAGGTGAGACGCACCTGAGATAAACACACCTGAGTGTAGAGCACCGTCACACCTGAGATAAACACAGGTGTAGAGCACCGTCACACCTGAGATAAACACACCTGAGTGTAGAGCACCGTCACACCTGAGATAAACACAGGTGTAGAGCACCGTCACACCTGAGATAAACACACCTGAGTGTAGAGCACCGTCACACCTGAGATAAACACAGGTGTAGAGCACCATCACACCTGACATAAACACAGGTGTAGAGCACCGTCACACCTGACATAAACACAGGTGTAGAGCACCGTCACACCTGACATAAACACAGGTGTAGAGCACCGTCACACCTGAGATAAACACACCTGAGTGTAGAGCACCGTCACACCTGAGATAAACACAGGTGTAGAGCACCGTCACACCTGAGATAAACACAGGTGTAGAGCACCGTCACACCTGACATAAACACAGGTGTAGAGCACCGTCACACCTGAGATAAACACAGGTGTAGAGCACCGTCACACCTGACATAAACACAGGTGTAGAGCACCGTCACACCTGACATAAACACAGGTGTAGAGCACCGTCACACCTGACATAAACACAGGTGTAGAGCACCGTCACACCTGACATAAACACAGGTGTAGAGCACCATCACACCTGACATAAACACAGGTGTAGAGCACCGTCACACCTGAGATAAACACAGGTGTAGAGCACCGTCACACCTGAGATAAACACAGGTGTAGAGCACCGTCACACCTGAGATAAACACAGGTGTAGAGCACCGTCACACCTGAGATAAACACAGGTGTAGAGCACCGTCACACCTGAGATAAACACACCTGAGTGTAGAGCACCGTCACACCTGAGATAAACACAGGTGTAGAGCACCGTCACAACTGAGATAAACACAGGTGTAGAGCACCGTCACACCTGAGATAAACACAGGTGTAGAGCACCGTCACACCTGAGATAAACACAGGTGTAGAGCACCGTCACACCTGAGATAAACACACCTGAGTGTAGAGCACCGTCACACCTGAGATAAACACAGGTGTAGAGCACCGTCACACCTGAGATAAACACAGGTGTAGAGCACCGTCACACCTGACATAAACACAGGTGTAGAGCACCGTCACACCTGACATAAACACAGGTGTAGAGCACCGTCACACCTGACATAAACACAGGTGTAGAGCACCGTCACACCTGACATAAACACAGGTGTAGAGCACCGTCACACCTGAGATAAACACAGGTGTAGAGCACCGTCACACCTGACATAAACACAGGTGTAGAGCACCATCACACCTGACATAAACACAGGTGTAGAGCACCGTCACACCTGAGATAAACACAGGTGTAGAGCACCGTCACACCTGAGATAAACACAGGTGTAGAGCACCGTCACACCTGAGATAAACACAGGTGTAGAGCACCGTCACACCTGACATAAACACAGGTGTAGAGCACCATCACACCTGACATAAACACAGGTGTAGAGCACCGTCACACCTGAGATAAACACAGGTGTAGAGCACCGTCACACCTGAGATAAACACACCTGAGTGTAGAGCACCGTCACACCTGAGATAAACACAGGTGTAGAGCACCGTCACACCTGACATAAACACAGGTGTAGAGCACCATCACACCTGACATAAACACAGGTGTAGAGCACCGTCACACCTGAGATAAACACAGGTGTAGAGCACCGTCACACCTGAGATAAACACAGGTGTAGAGCACCGTCACACCTGAGATAAACACAGGTGTAGAGCACCGTCACACCTGAGATAAACACACCTGAGTGTAGAGCACCGTCACACCTGAGATAAACACAGGTGTAGAGCACCGTCACACCTGAGATAAACACAGGTGTAGAGCACCGTCACACCTGAGATAAACACAGGTGTAGAGCACCGTCACACCTGACATAAACACAGGTGTAGAGCACCGTCACACCTGACATAAACACAGGTGTAGAGCACCGTCACACCTGAGATAAACACACCTGAGTGTAGAGCACCGTCACACCTGAGATAAACACAGGTGTAGAGCACCATCACACCTGAGATAAACACAGGTGTAGAGCACCGTCACACCTGACATAAACACAGGTGTAGAGCACCGTCACACCTGAGATAAACACAGGTGTAGAGCACCGTCACACCTGAGATAAACACAGGTGTAGAGCACCGTCACACCTGAGATAAACACACCTGAGTGTAGAGCACCATCACACCTGAGATAAACACAGGTGTAGAGCACCGTCACACCTGAGATAAACACACCTGAGTGTAGAGCACCGTCACACCTGAGATAAACACAGGTGTAGAGCACCATCACACCTGAGATAAACACAGGTGTAGAGCACCATCACACCTGACATAAACACAGGTGTAGAGCACCGTCACACCTGAGATAAACACACCTGAGTGTAGAGCACCGTCACACCTGAGATAAACACAGGTGTAGAGCCCCGTCACACCTGAGATAAACACACCTGAGTGTAGAGCACCGTCACACCTGAGATAAACACAGGTGTAGAGCCCCGTCACACCTGAGATAAACACACCTGAGTGTAGAGCACCGTCACACCTGAGATAAACACAGGTGTAGAGCCCCGTCACACCTGAGATAAACACAGGTGTAGAGCACCGTCACACCTGAGATAAACACAGGTGTAGAGCCCCGTCACACCTGAGATAAACACAGGTGTAGAGCACCGTCACACCTGAGATAAACACAGGTGTAGAGCACCGTCACACCTGAGATAAACACAGGTGTAGAGCACCGTCACACCTGAGATAAACACAGGTGTAGAGCACCGTCACACCTGAGATAAACACACCTGAGTGTAGAGCACCGTCACACCTGAGATAAACACAGGTGTAGAGCACCGTCACACCTGACATAAACACAGGTGTAGAGCACCATCACACCTGACATAAACACAGGTGTAGAGCACCGTCACACCTGAGATAAACACAGGTGTAGAGCACCGTCACACCTGAGATAAACACAGGTGTAGAGCACCGTCACACCTGAGATAAACACAGGTGTAGAGCACCGTCACACCTGAGATAAACACACCTGAGTGTAGAGCACCGTCACACCTGAGATAAACACAGGTGTAGAGCACCGTCACACCTGAGATAAACACAGGTGTAGAGCACCGTCACACCTGAGATAAACACAGGTGTAGAGCACCGTCACACCTGACATAAACACAGGTGTAGAGCACCGTCACACCTGACATAAACACAGGTGTAGAGCACCATCACACCTGAGATAAACACACCTGAGTGTAGAGCACCGTCACACCTGAGATAAACACAGGTGTAGAGCACCATCACACCTGAGATAAACACAGGTGTAGAGCACCGTCACACCTGACATAAACACAGGTGTAGAGCACCGTCACACCTGAGATAAACACAGGTGTAGAGCACCGTCACACCTGAGATAAACACACCTGAGTGTAGAGCACCGTCACACCTGAGATAAACACTGGTGTAGAGCACCGTCACACCTGAGATAAACACAGGTGTAGAGCACCGTCACACCTGAGATAAACACTGGTGTAGAGCACCGTCACACCTGACATAAACACTGGTGTAGAGCACCGTCACACCTGAGATAAACACAGGTGTAGAGCACCGTCACACCTGAGATAAACACAGGTGTAGAGCCCCGTCACACCTGAGATAAACACAGGTGTAGAGCACCGTCACACCTGAGATAAACACAGGTGTAGAGCACCGTCACACCTGAGATAAACACACCTGAGTGTAGAGCACCGTCACACCTGAGATAAACACAGGTGTAGAGCACCGTCACACCTGACATAAACACAGGTGTAGAGCACCATCACACCTGACATAAACACAGGTGTAGAGCACCGTCACACCTGAGATAAACACAGGTGTAGAGCACCGTCACACCTGAGATAAACACAGGTGTAGAGCACCGTCACACCTGAGATAAACACAGGTGTAGAGCACCGTCACACCTGAGATAAACACACCTGAGTGTAGAGCACCGTCACACCTGAGATAAACACAGGTGTAGAGCACCGTCACACCTGAGATAAACACAGGTGTAGAGCACCGTCACACCTGAGATAAACACAGGTGTAGAGCACCGTCACACCTGAGATAAACACAGGTGTAGAGCACCGTCACACCTGACATAAACACAGGTGTAGAGCACCATCACACCTGAGATAAACACAGGTGTAGAGCACCGTCACACCTGACATAAACACAGGTGTAGAGCACCGTCACACCTGAGATAAACACAGGTGTAGAGCACCGTCACACCTGAGATAAACACACCTGAGTGTAGAGCACCGTCACACCTGAGATAAACACTGGTGTAGAGCACCGTCACACCTGAGATAAACACAGGTGTAGAGCACCGTCACACCTGAGATAAACACTGGTGTAGAGCACCGTCACACCTGACATAAACACTGGTGTAGAGCACCGTCACACCTGAGATAAACACAGGTGTAGAGCACCGTCACACCTGAGATAAACACATGTGTAGAGCACCGTCACACCTGAGATAAACACAGGTGTAGAGCACCGTCACACCTGAGATAAACACAAGTGTAGAGCACCGTCACACCTGAGATAAACACAGGTGTAGAGCACCGTCACACCTGAGATAAACACTGGTGTAGAGCACCGTCACACCTGAGATAAACACAGGTGTAGAGCACCGTCACACCTGAGATAAACACAGGTGTAGAGCACCGTCACACCTGAGATAAACACAGGTGTAGAGCACCGTCACACCTGACATAAACACAGGTGTAGAGCACCGTCACACCTGAGATAAACACAGGTGTAGAGCACCGTCACACCTGAGATAAACACAGGTGTAGAGCACCGTCACACCTGACATAAACACTGGTGTAGAGCACCGTCACACCTGAGATAAACACAGGTGTAGAGCACCGTCACACCTGACATAAACACAGGTGTAGAGCACCGTCACACCTGAGATAAACACAGGTGTAGAGCACCGTCACACCTGAGATAAACACAGGTGTAGAGCACCGTCACACCTGACATAAACACAGGTGTAGAGCACCGTCACACCTGACATAAACACAGGTGTAGAGCACCATCACACCTGACATAAACACAGGTGTAGAGCACCGTCACACCTGAGATAAACACAGGTGTAGAGCACCGTCACACCTGACATAAACACAGGTGTAGAGCACCGTCACACCTGACATAAACACAGGTGTAGAGCACCGTCACACCTGACATAAACACACCTGAGTGTAGAGCACCGTCACACCTGAGATAAACACATGTGTAGAGCACCGTCACACCTGACATAAACACAGGTGTAGAGCACCGTCACACCTGAGATAAACACAGGTGTAGAGCACCGTCACACCTGAGATAAACACTGGTGTAGAGCACCGTCACACCTGAGATAAACACAGGTGTAGAGCACCGTCACACCTGACATAAACACAGGTGTAGAGCACCGTCACACCTGAGATAAACACAGGTGTAGAGCACCGTCACACCTGAGATAAACACAGGTGTAGAGCACCGTCACACCTGAGATAAACACAGGTGTAGAGCACCGTCACACCTGAGATAAACACTGGTGTAGAGCACCGTCACACCTGAGATAAACACAGGTGTAGAGCACCGTCACACCTGAGATAAACACACCTGAGTGTAGAGCACCGTCACACCTGACATAAACACAGGTGTAGAGCACCGTCACACCTGACATAAACACAGGTGTAGAGCACCGTCACACCTGACATAAACACACCTGAGTGTAGAGCACCGTCACACCTGAGATAAACACAGGTGTAGAGCACCGTCACACCTGAGATAAACACTGGTGTAGAGCACCGTCACACCTGAGATAAACACAGGTGTAGAGCACCGTCACACCTGAGATAAACACTGGTGTAGAGCACCGTCACACCTGAGATAAACACAGGTGTAGAGCACCGTCACACCTGACCAGGACACTGGTGAAGCCCTTCACACGAAACCAGGGGGTCCACAACTATTTTTTAACAACGAAAAATAAGCTACAACTGCTACTCTACTAGACCCCTTGTCACTGAAACCAATAAAATGTACGAGCAGAAAAGTTAATCTTGCCAATTCTTCAGCACTTCTGCTGGAACTAGAAGTCCTGCAGTCTTATGAGCTTGAGTGGAAACAAGTCACAAGTTTTCTACTGGACAATTGTGTCGTTATGAAGGGAAAGAGGACTGGACTTGAGACACGAGTTAGGAGGGAGAACCCCAGCAAGCCAGCCAGGTTCTTTCCTCTTTTATTGTTCAACTGTTGCACTGTAAGTATTTTGCAAAAAAAAAAAAAAAAATAGCGGAAGTTATATATATATATATATATATATATATATATATATATATATATATATATATATATATATATATAAATATTGTCCTTTACTGAATTAAATGGTTGCTAATCAATAATTCCACCAAATAATTAGCCTGCCTGAGTTTCACCTGCCCTTATATTATTATGACCTTTAATTTACCCTGTCAAACACAATGACAACTAGCAAAACTTGATATCAAAAGCATCCATAGTGAAAAGGAAAATAATATTCAAATGATGTCATTTTTGTTGCTTGCCAAATTGCCAGCGCACGTGCCCCCGCTCCCCGAAAAAAAAGTTCAGGCTCAGGAATTTTTTTAACTTTAAGCCCTGCAGTTTGGAGCAGATTGTCTGCCTCTCTGGACGTGACAGGTGTGGTCCTGACCTGCTGCAGCTCCCTGAACTACAGGGCACTTTCACACCAGTCCAGAAGTGCAGACCCTGCAGCCTCTGGACACCGGTGTTGTTTCTGTCAGATTCATGTGTGTTTTTCTGTTTCAGCATTCACTGAACTGGGTGGTTCCAGTATCAGAGCGCGGCCGCTATGACGACATCTTCCTGAAGACCGACTCCGACATGGACGGCTTTGTCAGCGGACATGAAGTGAAGGACATCTTCATGCACTCTGGACTCTCTCAGAACCTGCTGGCTCACATCTGGTAGGACTCAGCAACACTCCCCCTCGTGTTCATCCCCCTCGTGTTTCAGGACAGATGTTCAGTGTTCAGACTAAACTATAGGAATGGGAATCGAAAACCGGTTCTTGTTGAGAACCGATTCCCAGTGTTTCAATTCCTTGGAATCGTTTGCCTTTTTTGCAAACGATTCCCTTATCGATTCCAGTAGACATAAATGACGTCATCACGCACGTTGTGTAGTTACGCAACCTGCACATTTGCGCCCAGCAGGAAAACACGGCGACAAAGCGGCATAAATACTCAAAAGTTCGGTTACATTTTACCAAAAAGGATAACAGGGCGACTTGCAATACTTGCAATGTGGACATTTCAACAAAGGGAGAAAACACTAGCAACATGCAAAAGCATTTGACCTCAAGATATAAAACAAAGTTGATGCTAATCGACCTGTTTGTTCTCCATTTTTCCAAATGAGAATCGATAAGAGAATCGATAAAGAATCGAATCGTTAAACAGAATCGAAAATGGAATCGGAACTGGAAAAATCTTATCAATTCCCATCCCTACTAAACTATATAGAGGTGTTCATGGATGTTTTTGTGTCTCTAAATGAACATGGTTCTGGTTGGGATGCATCACGTTGACCCGAAGCTGCGTCTGACACCACAAATCCGTCTTCTTCATGACTTGTGTCTTGTGTGCGAGTGTGGCCAGACCTGGATCCTGGAGCCTGCAGATGCTGGTTCTCAGTCTCCTAATGAGTCCACTTGTGTTGTTCTGGTCCTCAGGGCTCTAGCAGACACCAGGCAGATGGGGAAACTGACCCGGGAGCAGTTCTCCCTGGCCATGCACCTGATCCAGCAGAAGGTCAGCAAAGGCCTGGACCCCCCTCAAGCCCTGAGCGCTGACATGATCCCCCCCTCGGAGAGAGGAACCCCCGTCCCGGTACGTCCCACACACACCAGAGCCCAGCGGCTGGACCCGGTGGGTCCCTCAGGACCCACGGTGGCGGTGACGACATCCACTGCCAATCCAGGAAGCAGGAACACACGGAGACACACGTCAAGCACTGGAAATCTGCAACAAAAAACCACAAACAAAACACAAAACCCACACGGAGCCAACCAAAACACGAGCAGCAATCAACCCAAATCTTGAGATCCGAATACGGTCTGAGCTAAGCTACCGCTACCGCTAACTAACCCCAAAAACTACAGAGCAAGCATGCAGGTGAACAAGCCAGTGTGTATGTGTGTGTGTGTGTGTATGTCTGTGTGTGTGTGTGTGTGTGTGTGTGTGTGTGTGTGTGTGTGTGTGTGTGTGTATGTGTATGTGTATGTGTGTGTGTGTGTGTGTGTGTGTGTGTGTGTGTGTGTGTGTGTGTGTGTGTGTGTGTGTGTGTGTGTGTGTGTGTATGTGTGTATGTATGTGTGTGTGTGTGTGTGTGTGTGTGTGTGTGTATGTGTGTGTGTGTGTGTATGTGTGTGTGTGTGTGTGTGTGTGTGTGTGTGTGTGTGTGTGTGTGTGTGTGTGTGTGTGTGTGTGTACACATCAAGACACATTACAATAGAAAACGAATAAATACATTAAAAATACATTAAATAGCGCCACCCTTCACCACGACGGCCGTCGGGGGTACTGCAGCCAACAGTGAAGGCGGCACGGGAGAACGGGGAGAACGTGCATGCAGCGTCATGTGACGTCACATCCACAGCCCAGCGCGGGAAATTCGGCCTCCGAATTGCAGCACATTTTGCAGCACACAGCCTGTTCAAGGCAAAGGAGAGATACACTGGAGGAAATATTCTTTTTGGTTTGGAACGCTTCATCTGACATTATTACTAGAAAACTTAAAACGTATACGAATATTTTTCATAAATCCTGCCTCAATCCTGCCTCATGCTCCTTTAACTTGACAACCTTTATCAATAATAACAAATGCACGGTTGGTATGTACTGATAAAGTAGTTTGACTGTATGAGTCAAAAAAAAGAATTAAAAAATCAGCCTGAAATAAATAAATAAATAAATACTAAATAAAAAACTTAAAACTGAAATAAACAAACAAGAGTCACAAAAAGCCATCAATTACTCATCAAAACCACCACAAAAAGCCTCAAAGCAGGTCTAGCAGGTCTGAAATCAGAACTAAACACGCACGTGTGCCTTTTACAGACGTTCATTCATCTCCTTAAAAATAGTCAAACTTCTTAACAACATAAATTGATATAAAACTATAGCCAATATGTTATATATTGGCTGAAAATTATAACTTATATACGACCAACTGGTCATGTGACCACTCTTTTTCAACGGAGCTGAATGCAGAGGGCGTTAACAAAAGTGTTCAATAAATGTTCAAAACCCAATTCTCCAGTGCAGACAGAGATTTGTATCTATTGAGAGGCAGCTCAGTGTTTGTGTGCCTGCGTGCACGCGGGGGGGAAGGTGCTGGCGGGGCCCTCAGGGTCCGGGCGGCTAGCTGCTTCTCCAGGTTCTAGAAGAGGCAGAGCCGACGTGCAGCAGGACTCTGCTCCTCAGGACGTTCTCCATCATTACTAACCAGCTTGTCTCTGATTGGCTGCAGAGTTTGTCAGGATACATGACTCCGGTGGGATCCGACATGGCTGCCCTGTCAGAGATGAGAAGGGTGAGTACTCCTCCTCTCCTCTGCTGCTCTGTGCTTCTTCCTCTCTGCTTCTCTAAGCTCTGCACATAGATCTGTGTTGCTTTAAGTGCTTAGTTGGTAAAAAGCCCCCTGATCTACATGAAAGATCCCGTGTTTGTTGTCCTGTGTGTGCTCTGCTGCTGATGTCTCTGCTCTTCCTCCTCAGGCTGTTATGTTCTCCTTGTGGGTAGGTAACCTGGTAACACGGTAACTGACCCCTCAGTGCTGTCCCTGGCCGCTGGACCTCTGGGGAGCGTTTGTAGATTTGTAGACTGCAGCTGTGTGGATGAAGGGAGGGTGGTGGCCCTGATGGAAGAGCAGAGTGTCTGGAGACGCCACTCCACGAACACGCAGCCAATCAGAGCCTGCATGTGACGTACAGGACTGTCTCAGAAAATTAGAATATTGTGATAAAGTCCATTTTCTGTAATGCAAAAATGTCATACATTCTGGATTCATTACAAATCAACTGAAATATTACAAACCTTTTATTATTTTAATATTGCTGATCATGGCTTACAGCTTAAGAAAACTCAAATATCCCATCTAAAAAAATTAGAATATTCTGGGAATCTTAATCTTAAGCTGTAGCCATAATCAGCAATATTAAAATAATAAAAGGCTTGCAATATTTCAGTTGATTTGTAATGAATCCAGAATTTATGACATTTTTGTTTTTTTAATTGCATTACAGAAAATAAAGAACTTTATCACAATATTCTAATTTTCTGAGACAGTCCGGTGGACACCAGAGTGTTTGCTGTGGAGCGGGGACCCTGGGGGACCCCAGTGGACCACTGCTGCTGGATTTACAGTTAAAACCTGCTGATCCAGAGGGTAAAGGCTGAGTTATGGTTCTGCGTCAAAACGACGCCGTGCCTACGGTGTGTGGTACGCATCGACGCAGACCTGACGGCGTCACTGACGCCGTCACTGACGCCGTCACTGACACCGTCACTGACGCCGTGACTGACGTGCACCTCCCAAAAAGTGTAACTACGCGAGCAGACCAAACGCAGACGGAGAGGGCTGTGATTGGTTCGCTTGGAAGCAACGCATTTCCGGTTTCCGGTTTGAAGCAGTCGTGAACTTTCAGCGCTCTTTTCTTCGTGTATGTGTGATTTATTTTGTTTTGTTTTTTTGCACAATAGTTGTCCTTATCTCTTTGATTCACTGTGACCGGAAAAAGTCGGATAAACCATTCAGAAAAAGATTGCGAACTAGCGGCCACGGGGGGTACTGCACCGCAGAGAAATGGAGTGATGGAGAAGTCCGAAGGGTTCGGAATGGCGTCACGGTGACGGCGTAGGCACGGCGTTGATTTGACGCAGAACCTTAACTCAGCCTTTACTAGGCGTTCTGCAGTAACTGCTCATGGATTAGCTGTCACATGACACCCTGACCCTGGATTCACACTGAAAGCGCCACAGGCGTCACAGGCGTCCGGTTGACATTCATTGTCTATGAAAGCGCTACGAGAGGCGTTGGAGGCGTTGGTGGCGTTGGAGGCGTCCAGAGCGTCAATTTGAAGTTGAAAAACCTCAACTTTAAGCAAATGAGCAGCGGCGACGCCGAGGCACCGTCCAATCACAGACCGGAGCAAGAAACCTCAACGCAGATTGTACTTTCATCTAGACACAAACGTACACTCATTCACATGCACACATGAGCAGAGCTGTCACTAACACACTTATTTATCAGGAATTCATATATTTCATCCAGAAAAATGACATTTTTGCTGATTTGACTGCAGTTTTTACCTGAACTGCTCCTGTTTGAGGGGCTGGATGGTCCTAACGATTTTATTTGCTACATCGATCGAACGCAAAATAATTAAGAACCGTGCTTATTAATCACAAAACTCAGTTTAAACAATATGACCAAATCCACTCCGACCCGGTGTGTCAGTGTTCACCAGACAGACTGCAGCTTCACCGGGACCAACGATGATGGTTGATGTTGATCCAGAACCAACCTGGTTAAGGATCAAACTCACTCTTATCTACGCAGAAATAACGCTGAAATATAAAGAAGGCTTCCCAAAGTGGGATCCATGGTGAGAGAGGAAAGCTCCGCCCAGTGCAGGCGTCGACAGACTTTACCAAGCAGGGATGCAGGAGTCCTGACTCCACAGGAGATTTCTGCTGCTTTCAGTGTGAATCCAGCATAACCCAATGAGGGACCTTTTCATTTCCCCGTAGCTGCAGTTTATAACCCAGTTGTCTGCAGCCTCTTTAATCTCGTCATATCCTGCCTTTTATTTCTATTCCTTGTTTTTGTGTGCTGTCAGTGGACAAAAAGACAAGTGTTCCCATGGTTTTTGATGTCCGTGATAAAACTATTCCTCAAACGGTCCCCGTTCCAGATCTTTCCTCAGAATGTGGGCGGTGTGTCGGTGTTGGGGCCCCCTCTGTGCTGCTCCTCCTGTTCACCTCTCCTGACCTCTTCTCCCCTCCGTCTCCTCCTGCTGTCCTGAGCAGCTGGACTGACGTCCCTGTCTCCCCTGGCTGTGTGTCTGCAGGACAGCTCCAGCTCTGTGGGGTCCGGAGAGTTCACCGGCATCAAGGAGCTGGACGACATCAGCCAGGAGATATCGCAGCTGCAGAGGTAAATACACCTGTGTTGAAAAAATCCATTTTCCCATTCTAAATCGATTCTCATATTGATTCCTAAAAATCGATTCGTATGTCTAAAAATCGATTTCTTTTTTTTTTTTTTTAATCATCACAACTTTTGGTATTTTTTTGTTTATCCCTAAAAAAGGGATTTTTTGTTGGACACAAGAATAACTGGTTCCATGTTTTTGCCTTTAAATATGCTTAAAGGTATGAAAACATTAAAGTTTTCAGTTATAATTGCATAAATTGTCTATATTTCATTACTTTATAAACTGTCTTGGGGTTACATTTGCATAAAATGCTAAAAACGAAATTCTCAAAAATTAAAAACCGAAATAGACTGAAAATGGAAAAAAAAAATGGAATGTGGGAAAAAAATAATTTAAGCGATTTCATCGTCTCTGTTTCCTCCCTGGATCTGTTTGATAATTCTGACCCACAAGATGTTTCTGAAAGCAGTTCTATCAGCATTCTGGGAGGTGATTCGTCCTTACAGCATCATTAGCTGCCAATACTTGCTGTTGAATCTCAATATAATACTAGTATTAATATGTTGCATAACTACAGTCATATAATTCATGCAACAGCTGAAAAAACAGTTTTAATAACACTAACCCAAATCAATATCGGAATCGAATCGATTCGGATCAAATCAAATCTTGATAATGGATTTTGAATCTTAAGAATTGGAATCGAATCAATTCTTGACATTTGAATGGATCCCTAGCCCTAAAGGTAACGTCCCGGCAGCGTCTGGGTCCGGATGGGAGGGACCCAGCCGGACCCAGGAGGTCACAGGAGGTTTTATTCCCCCAAACCAGTGCAAAGACATGCTAATCAAACCGGGGCCTTGAGGGTCAGAGCTACACAACTACACTCAGACTGGGACTAGAACTCAGAGTAGCTGACGCCGTTAGTCGTGAGGCTGCCGGCACCATCACGCCACACATCAGGGAGTTAGCATGAGTTAACATGAGTGCCATGACAACAAGAGCATGGCATCTTTGTTCTCGTGAACCCCGTTCCCCCAAAACCTGGTTTAAGTCTTAGTTTGGAGCCGGTGCCGGATCTAGGACCAGTTGGCCTGGTTTGGAACGTCCGGTCCAGACCCGAGGTCTGACCTGACATAGAGGGACGCCTGGGACGATCCTGGGACGCTCCTGTCTGGTTAGACCAGGGGTCGGCAACCCGCGGCTCTAGAGTTCTAGAATTCGGCTCTTTAGTGCCACCCTATTGGCTCGCTGGAGCTTTTAAAAAAATGTTTGACCTTTTTTTTCCTTTTTTTCTTATTTTTTTCCCCTTTTTTTCTTTTTTTTTCTTTTTTTCTCTTTTTTTCTATTTCTTTTCTTCTTGTATTTCTTTTTTGAATGAAGGAATGAATTGTTTATTTCGGTTACATTACATTATTTGCAATTCAAACTGTGTGTGTGTGTGTGCAAATGACAAAACACTTTCATACAAGTTTACACTCATCAGTTTCACACAAAAAATAATAATAAACTCTGTAACCGAAAAAGGAATAGGCTGAAGCCAAAGCTTCTATTTGCCTACCCTGTACTTTCCAACAGAAAACCCAGATTATCTGCAATATGAAAAGAAACAAAAAGAGAAATTTCCCTTTAAATTGTTTTGCTTAACCAAATTATACTCCAATCATTTAGCATTGTAATCCTTAATTATTTTACTTTTCAATATTTTTTTAAAATTCAACAGAGATTTACACAGTTTCACTTCATCACTAAGTTGATTCCATAATTTGACTCCCAAAAATGAAACACATCTACCGTAGATGACCAAATAGTCGCCCGCGCGCAAATACGCGCCTGTGCTCTAATAGCCGCCGGGGGTCCGAGCCCATTTGGCATAATAAACGCCGGTTCAATTAAACGCCCGGGCGACTACCGGTAATAACCTGGTAATAACACTGTATTTGCATTGTATTGTGTACAGTATCGTTCATACTGCTCTGATCAGCTCCGTGTGTCGCCGTTACACAGACAAACTGTCTTTATCAGAGCATGAAAAAAAAAACGCTCCACCCATAACCGCTCAGCGCTCCAGTAACACTGCACCCCGCTCCGCTCCAAAAATGTTTGCATGCATATAAAATGCACATGTTTACCTGAAGTCTGTGTACTGGAACTCGAAGCCGGTTTTGGGGCAGGGGTGGGCTGTTCCCACACCCAAACCTGCGTCCTGCCCACCTGATCAAAGTCATGGGGATTCTTTATTATTTATAATTTTATTTTTTTATATATTAAAATCCCAAAATATCTGTACCGTTTCTGATTGGGTGTGCACTGCGAATCATTTTTAGACACAACAAAGAACGCGTACCGCAAAAGTTGTGTCTCAGCGGAGGAACCCGGCGTCCCAGCAAAATGAGAAGAGAAAAAAAGAGGTTTTCTGAAGAGCAGACAGCGCACACACTGAAGGCTGATTTATGGTCCGCGTTACACCAACGCAGAGCCTACGGTGCAGGGTACGCCGTAAGGCTGATTTATGGTTCCGCGTTACACCAACGCAGAGCCCACGGCGCAGGGTACGCGGCGACCCGCTCCGTACGTGGAAATGCGCTCTTTTTTTGCTATTAAAACATGATTTGTAATGTGAATTTGCAAAACTTAAACTACAAATAATAGTTTTTGACGTAACATCAGAGATTGCACATGCTCTCTGTGAAAGGATGAGTCAAATCGGGTCGCAGCTGCTTCAACTGTGATTCCTTCACGAGGAGCGACCAGGATTTCAAACACGTTTGATTTTTTTGCGACCTCACGATTCGTGATCGGGAGCTCTTCGTGAGGTGTTGTGTTGTGTACAGTGTGTACAATTTTAGTTCCAGTGGTACTATGGTGATCTCATATGTTCTTTGTAAGTAATGGTCTGGTGCTGCTCATTGCAAAAATAAATTGTAGCCTGGTGCAAATACCCGCCTGGTTCTTATAAACGCCTGGGGTCCAAGTGGATTTAGCATATTAAACGCCCGGGCTACTAAATGGTCATCTACGGTATATTTTTTCTTCTTTTTTTCACATTTTCACATTTCGACTTTTTTCTCAAGATTGTACTTCGACATTAATCTCGACATTTCGACTTTTTTCTCAAAATTTTCGATTTTTTCTCAAAATTTCGACTTTTTTCTCGACATTTTGACTTTTTCTCGAAGTGCATAATGAAAAAAAAATCTTCCCCCAGTTATAGCTAATATAGATTCATGCAGCATGTGTTGTCTTCATTCTAAGGCTTGTACAAGACTTTTAATGTGTTGCGGCTCCAGACATATTTGTTTATTGTGTTTTTAGTCCAATATGGCTCTTTCAACATTTTGAGTTGCCGACCCCTGGGTCACACGGTTCCGTGCAGGCATCAGGCTTGGTGGTTTGAATGTCCCTGCTCTCTGTGTTGGTGTGTCAGGGAGAAGTACACCCTGGAGCAGGACATCAGGGACGCCGAGGACGCCATCAGACACAAGAGTGCAGAGGTGCAGGTAAGAGCTCAGCTGCAGCCCCCCGGCTCACGGTGGTGAGCTGTAACTCCTGCCGCTCTCATCTGTGCTCGTGCTCGTCCACCAGGAGATGCAGAACGACCTGGACAGGGAGACCATGAGCCTGCAGGAGCTGGAGGCTCAGAAACAGGACGCCCAGGACCGGCTGGAGGAGATGGACCAGCAGAAGAGGAAACTGGAGGACATGCTGAACGAAGTGAGGCTGAAGTGCCAGGAGGAGTCTCACATGGTGAGGAGGAGGACAGACGCCGTCTGGTTGGAAACACAAAGTTTCTTAAAGGGGTTCCCTGAGGTCTGGATTACTGAACTCTTTAGGTCCACACACGATGACATCACCTGACACTCTCACCCTAATTGCACTTTTCCACTAGAACCTACTCAGCCCGACTCTCCTCCACTCGGTTTGGTTCTTTTCCACCAGGGGTCTAACGTGCCGAGTAGATACTTTTCTTTATCTACTCTACCGAGGTTCTAAGCAGCTGAGTGGGCTGTATCTGACATCATCACACTACAGGACACCGATTGGTCGGGGGGTTGGAGTCAGACGTCTGAGTCAGGAGGAGGAAATCAGAGAAAGAGACTCTGACGGATTCTGGTTCATTTTATTCAACCAGCAATGGCAGCAGAAGTCTGTTTCATGATCCAACTCTGAGGTGCAGATGTTCATAAACCTGGTGCTGACGAGAGAATTAAAAAGATCTAGACGGAGATAAGGAACGACCAGATCTACCAGGAGCTCTGTCCCTTGACTAACTTTTCAGCAGCGCAGAGACAAAGTAACTCTCTCCCATTTTTTAACTTGACATCAAACACAAGCCACAGATCCAGCAGCACATCTATCATCTCCTCCAGGTTCTACATCTTTAGTGTTGTTGTCTTCTTCATTTAGATACACAATCAAATACGTCACAGCAGCTTCTCTCCAACCTCCTACTTCTGATCTGGGTATTGAAAACAAACCAGGTCAAGGCGAGTCAAGTTGGACTGAGTAGGTTCTAGTGTAAAAGCGCCAAAAGTTTCTTAAAGCGGTTCCCTGAGGTCCGGATTCCTCAACTGTTTAGGTCCACACACGATGACATGACACTCTGACCCTAAGCGACTCACAGCAGAGGAACGCAAAGACAGCGATGCAGTAGCGTAGCAGAGGACTAAGACCCGGCCTGAACCCTGCAGCAGATGGGTTCCCTCCTGTTTCTGATTGGTCCACGTCTGCCCGCAGATCTCCAGCCTCCAGAGCCAGATCCACTCCCAGGAGACGGACCTGCAGAGCCAGGAGGACGAGCTGAGCCGGGCCAAGGCCGACCTGGGCCGGCTGCAGCATGAGGAGAACCAGCTGGAGCAGAGCCTGGCGGCCGGCAAGGTCCAGCTGGAGACCATCATCAAGTCCCTGAAGTCCACGCAGGACGAGATCAACCAGGTACAGCACCAGGTAGCTCAGCCCCCGTCCCCCGGTGTGGGGACGGGAGGTGTCCAGCAGGGGGCAGCACCGCTACACTGCAAAAACTCAAAATCTATTTCTAGTTAAAATGTCTCATTTTTAGTCAAAAAATCTCATTACACTTAAAACAAGACTCATCACTGGAAAAAACAACAATTTTCACCTGTTTCATGTAGATTTTCACTTAAAATAAGTAGAAAATCTGCCAGTGGAACAAGATTTTTTTGCTTGTAACAAGAAGATAAATCTTGTCCCACTGGCAGATTTTCTACTTATTTCAAGTGAAAATTTACTTGAAACAGGTGAAAATTGTCAAATAAGTTATTTTTCTGGTGATGATTTATTTTTTTTTTTTTTACAAATCTTTTTATTTGTTTTTTTTTTCAGTTCACGTACAGTCAATAAACAATTCAAAGTGACAAGGCGTTTCCAATAGTAGTTGTTGGGTAGTAGGTGCTACAAGGGTAGTGAACATCATAAATCTTAACATAGAGGGTGGTGATTGATTGACAGCAGCTTGGGTGGTGATTGACAGCAGCTTGGGTGGTGATTGACAGCAGCTTGGGTGGTGATTGACAGCAGCTTGTCTCCGTGTCCCCAGGCCCGCAGCAAGCTGTCCCAGATCCAGGACAGCCAGCAGGAGGTGTCCAAGAGCATCGAGCAGTACACCAGCAGCCTGAACGGAGCGCACGGGGGCAGCATGACCAACCTGGCCGACATGAGCGAGGTGTTCCCGGAGACGCGGGACCCCCCGGGCTTCCCCGCCGCGGGGAGGCCGGCGCAGGTACGGCAGAGCCCCACCCACCCGGTCACCTGGTCACGCGTTTGAGTCATCTCACTGCCACAGTCGCCATGGTTACAGTAAACTGAGGGGTTTCTACAGGGTTGTAGTTTACAGGCTCTGCACCAGAGACATCAGACCAGATTATTTGTGGTGGGTACAGATCATTAAAGCTTGAATTATGGTTCTGTGTCAAACCAACGCAGAGCACACGCCGTCACCGTGACGCCGTCGTGAACCTTTGGACTTCTCCATCACTCCATTTCTCTGCGGTGCAGTACCCCCTGCGACCGCTAATTCGCGACCTTTTCCTGAGTGGTTTATCCGACTTTTTCCGGTCACAGTGAATCAAAGAGATAAGGACAATTATTGTCCAAAAAAACAAAACAAAATAAATCACACATACACGAAGAAAAGAGCGCTGAAAGTTCACGACTGCTTCAAACCGGAAATGCGTTGCTTCCAAGCGAACCAATCACAGCCCTCTCCGTCTGCGTTTGGTCTGCGTCGCCTCGACACGTAGTTACAATTTTCGGGAGGTGCAGGTCAGTGACGGCATGTGGTCTGCGTCGATGCGTACCACACGCCGTAGGCACGGCGTCGTTTTGACGCAGAACCATAACTCAGCCTTTAGTAGCGTTTCATCCACCGCAGCCCCAGCAGCTGAGTAGAGGACTGTCAGAGATTCTGCTCCACAGATGTGCTGTCAAAATAACCCCACCACCTCTGTGCTTGTTGAGGCGAGGTAGTTCAGTACTTTACAAACCAGACGTGACACCTTCACGCTGGAATTATATCCCAGAGTCATTATTACGGCTCCCCGCAGGTTTGCAGGTCGCTGCAGACACCAGGAGAATCAAGGCAAGTTTATTTGTACAGCACAATTCAACACAAGGTAATTCAAAGTGCTTTATATCAACATTAAAAGTGGCAAGACACAATTAAACAGTGAATAACAAATAAAATGAAATACAATGATAAGAAAAGAGGTAAAATGATAAAAAGAACAAGTTGTTAAAAATAAGGGCAGTAGAGTACAGCAGGTAAGTATTTAATTAAACAGTAATGTTTTTATCCTGATTTAAAGGATCTACAGTTGGAGCAGACCTCAGGTCTACAGGAAGTTTGTTTCACCGGTGAGGAGCAGAATAACTGAACTGCCTCACCTTGCTTGCTTGCTTGGTTGGTTCCTGGGACACACAAAAAACCAGAGGCCTCATTTAAAGAGTGCGTAGGATTCATACTAAAAGTGTACGTGCGCTCAAAAGCCGAAAATGGCGTGCACACAAAAATATCCTGATTTATAAAACCGTGTGCACACACACTTGCAGGCAATGTTCGCTATATAAATCACAGTCCAGCTGGAAGGTTGCGCAGGTGAATTCGCCTCATATCCCGCCCTCTACACGCTCACTTCATACCATAAATGGGCAATGCAAAGTAGTTCATGACTGTATTTGCATATGAATGAGCCTGCTGAGCATGCACAGCGGCTTCCTGCAGCCTGTTTCTGCTGCGTCAGGATGAATGAGACGTGTCGAGCCACCGTGCCACTGAATTTCACGAAGACTGAGATGGAGATGTTGTGGATGAGGTGGAGGCAGGAAAACCACATTATTTGGTGGTCAAAGTAGTGGCATCACTATCAAAAATAAAGCGAGTGAGTGGCAGCACGTCGTTGCAGCGCTAAACGTCGTGAGTGCCACGGACAGATCTTTCAGATCTTTCAGATTATGAAGCTCAAGAATGAGATCAAGTCATATTTAGGCAGAAACTACTTATCATTAACTGTATTTGGCCAATCAATTTTTGGCAGGTAAAAAGACCCATTTTCAGGGGAGAAATCAGATTCTGGCAGGCAATCACTTTTTGGCACGACACCGGCACGGCGTGTTATAGCATAGCAGCAGCACCAGTACCAGTACCAGTACCAGCAGCAGCAGCAGCAGCAGCACCAGAGTCCTGACTGACGCTGAGCTTCAAACACAGAGGGACACGATCAGCGCTATTATATTATAAGTCTGATATGTGATGACATTATTAAGAGTATGACATGAATCTGGCTTCATTTCACCACCTCACCGCCTGCGTCGCCAGTTCCCCATATCTTCAAAATGTTCCTACGTGAGGGTCAGGGTTGGCGTAGAGATACGCACATTTTCCCGTTAGGTTTTTTTTTTTTAATCCTAACCTTTTTGTAGAAGGTGGCGCATCTTTCAAGCCCTGTTTTGTGCGCAAGCAAGCTTTATAAATGAGGCCCCAGAACCAGATGACCTAAGTGAGATGGTTGCTGTGTTTCCTGTTAGCTGTTAGCATAGAGGGCTGGGATGGGCGAAAACACGGAGGCTCGCCTCCCGTGGCGGGGACGACCCGGCGGGGACGACCCGGCTCCAGCCGGCAGGGACTCGTCTCCACCACCACCCCCTTTCCTGGCCGGGCCTCAGCTGGAGCTGAAGTGGGCGGGGCCAGCTCCTGGGTGGGCGGGGCCAGCTCCTGAGGGGGCGGGGCCTCCTCAGACTGTTGAATGACACCCGTTGGCGTCTCTGATCCACAGGAAGACCCGTTCAAGGTGAAGCCCTCGGTGTTCAGCAGCCAGCCCCAGGAGCTGCACACGGACCCGTTCCACGCTGAAGACCCCTTCAAGACTGACCCCTTCAAAGGTCGTCCTCTCCCCCTCCCTGTCCCCTCCTCCCCCCTCCTCCTCTTATTTGTTCCTCACAGCTTCTCTCTGTTCTTGCTGCACTAGTTCACTGACGCTCTTCTCCTCTCTGTCTCCCTGTGCCGTGGCGTGATTCCTCTCTTTTAGGTGACCCGTTTCAAAATGAGCCTTTTGCAAAGCAGCCGTCGTCGTCTTCAGGTAGATACTGGGAGCTGCTCCTCTGGTCACACTGGGGCCCAGACACACATTTACATGAGCTTGTTTGTCCACACAGATGATTGAGATGCTGGAGAAGCAGGTCACAGCAGCTGCTGCCGTTAGTTACAAACTCAGTTTCCACAGATTTAATCAACGTGACAAAACTCCTGACGTAGTAGTTAAAAAAAGCTAAAAACAAACCGGACCCCCTCAAAACAGAACCAGCTCTGAATTCAGTCTTGCTTTCAGTGTTTCAACGTCAGAAATCAAACTAAAGTCATCCCTGGCTATAACGCGGTTCACCTTTCACGTCTCGCTGCTTCACGGATTTACATTGTGCATCGTGTTCTGCATTCTGATTGGCTAAACAATCTCCCCACTTCTTCACTTCCTGTGTCAATAACGTTGGTTGCTTAGCAACAAGCGGAAAACGGCCAATGAGCTTCAGCAGCAGCTCAAGAACGGGACCATTTGATGAATCGTTCATTACAGTCTCAGATATAATCGATTGATCCAGTCACTATTTGTCCTGCTGTACTTATTGTATTTTTTTTCATAATAATTTTTCATTTTCTCCCGTTCAAATCCAATAACTTGGGTCCCGGTGGTGCGGGGCTCTGCAATTTGAAGCCTTCTATAATAATTGTAAAAAGAATTTCACTTACCACAGGTTCTTTTTGCAACGTAACCGCTGCGAAAAATTAGGCATTACTGTAATGACAATATCTCCACGTTGAGAAACTCTCCTTCTCTTGGGTCATGACTGTCTTGTTTTTGAATAAACACACACTACGTTTCCTCCGGCCTCCGCGTGTGGGGAAAAAAAGCTTCACTGTAGCCAGAAATAACAGAGTAACGCACCGTTTGGTAACGGTAACTGAGTTACTGAATTTAAAAAGTAATGCGTTAGAGTATTAGTTACCGCAAAACTAACAGCGTTACTGTAACGCGTTACTAAATTACCAGTCCCAACACTGCTAAACACGCCGGCTGGCTCAGACCTGAACCTGAATGTTTGTCCGACCCGGCGAGCGAGTGTTTGAGTGACCGGGCCTGTTTCTGCTGCAGATCCGTTTGGGGGAGACCCGTTCAAGGAGGCCGATCCCTTCAAGACCTCGTCGGAGGATTTCTTCAAGAAGACCAGGAAGATGGATCCTTTCTCCAACCCAGACCCCTTCAGCAAAAGTGCCACGTTGCCCTCTAAGGTACCAGTCTGATCCGGACAGAACCAGTGAGCCGGTAACTGGTGGCGTTAAGGGGAACCACTCTGCACAACTGTTACAGTTTGAACGCAAATCCGGCGGTTTCTTGATGAAATACTTATTTTGTGTTTTCTGCAGCAGACCAATTCCTTCTCAGGCACCGACCCGTTCACCAGCAGCCAGCCCAAGTCCAGAGGCTCAGGTACGATCATGCTTGATGATGTCGGCCACACTGAACCGTGTGCTGGGACTGAGCTGTGATTCTGATTTCAGCAGACCTGTTCGGCACGTTAGACCCGTTTGGCAGCAGCTCGTTCGGCGGCAGCACCAACAGCTCGGCCGGATTCGCAGACTTCAGCCACATGTCTAAGCCCAGGGATCCGTTTGAGGGACGGGCCGGCTGGCTGCCAGACTTCCAGAAGGTACTGCAGACAAAAACTGAAAACAGCAGTGAAAACAGCAGTGTCCACCGCTGCTTCCTCTCCAGAAGCCCTGCTGCTGGTTCTGCACTGCAAAAACTCTAAATCTTAACAAGAATATTTGTCTTATTTCTAGTTAAAATTCTCATTTTTAGTCAAACAAATCTCATTACACTTAATTATTATAATTATTTGACAATTTTCACCTGTTTCAAGTAGATTTTCACTTAAAATAAGTAGGAAGATCTGCCAGTGGAACAAGATTTTTTTGCTTGTAATGAGAAGATAAATCTTGTTCCACTGGCAGATTTTTTTCTACTTATTTTCAGTGAAAATTTACTTGAAACAGGTGAAAATTGTCAAATAACTAGTTATTTTTCTGGTAATGACTCTTGTTTTAAGTGTAATGAGATTTTTTTGACTAAAAATGAGACATTTTAACTAGAGATAAGACAAATATTCTTGGTAAGATTGTAAGTTTTTGCAGTGTGAAGCAGCAGCAGGGATTCTGCTGTTCTCATCCAACCAGCATCACTGCTGGAATATTTTTACTAGCATCATTAAAACTCTTTCATTTCATTCCAGCCGGCTTTCGTGGACGACCCATTCAGCAGGAAAAGCGACACTCCAGCTCTGCCTCCGAAGAAAACCGTCCCCCCGCGACCCAAACCCCCCAGCGGTGAGCGGCTCTTCACACACACCTCCACTGGGCTTTAGATACGAGAGTCCGTCTGTTAGTGTACATGTTGAGGCCTCCTCTACGCATGACTAGCAGAGAGAAGGAGCTGTGCAGAAGGTCTCCGTGGGAACGTGTGGTTTGAGGTCGGCAGGGCAGAGGTTTGCTCTCAGAGGAAGTACGACTTGAGCTTTATTTATCACAAAACCACAACAGCAGCCCTACAGCACCACTCTTCCTAATATGACAGGTAGGCAGAAAGAGTGACAGTGTCCTCGTGTAGACGTCCCACAACCCACCCAGGGATCCAGCTCGGCCACGCACCCCCAGCAACACCCTCACACAGTGAAAGTAAATGTATTAATGGATAGCCCCTTGAGATGAATCATCTCGTTTTCGAAGGGGTCCAACAAAAAACATACAACGCAGTACAAAACAGTTACATACAACACACATAATACATAATACATAAGGCTCTCACACACAAACCCGCCCACACACCAGTCCCCAGGACCCACACACCTGAAGAACACAAGTAAATACTGCATATAATGCAGTAATAGCAACAAGAACAACATATTAATATTAATAATAGTCATTGTCATCATCATTATGATACAATATATGAAGAAATACATATATTATATATAAAATAAATAAATACAAATAAAATGAGAAGGCAATACCACTAGAGGCAACTACATGGTTTATTGAGGTTGGAATATAGTGAGTTTTTAAAGAGGTGTAATGAATTAAGTTTTCTTATAATGATGGGTAAGTTGTTCCAATCTGATGGGGCTTTAAACTTAAAAGCACGAAAAAAAAAACGAAAAAGAAGGGCTGCTGAGTGTTTCTAAGAGAATATGAGGATTTATATGGAATCAGATATTGTTTTAAGTAAGATGGATAACTAAAGTGTATACATTTGAATATGAGTTGGAGCCAGTGGTGTTGTCTTCTTGAGCTGATTAAACCAGTTTAATGATGGATACATGGAGCAGTGGTGAGTTCAGTTTAATGATTGATACATGGAGCAGTGGTGAGTTCAGTTTAATGATGGATACATGGAGCAGTGGTGAGTTCAGTTTAATGATTGATACATGGAGCAGTGGTGAGTTCAGTTTAATGATGGATACATGGAGCAGTGGTGAGTTCAGTTTAATGATGGATACATGGAGCAGTGGTGAGTTCAGTTTAATGATGGATACATGGAGCAGTGGTGAGTTCCGTATGGGCACCTTAACACAAATCTACAGAGACCGTTGTAAATGACATTGAGGGGTTGAAGATGTGATTCATAAGTGTTCTGGTAAACAACATCAGCATAATCTAAAATGGGTAATAAGAGTTGTGTGAAAATTATTTTCCTCGTTGGTAGAGTGAAACAGTTTATTGAAACCCATTGTGTATCAGTTAAGGGAGTTAATCTGTGGAACAACTGCAAAGCCTATAGTTAGTGTTTAGTAAACCTCTAGCTGGTGTTGGTAAATCTCTAGGTAGTGTAAACTTTAGTGTGTCAGAGTCGCTCCTGTGGTTTCTTGTGCTGGCCCCCCCTTCTCCTCCCTTTTCTCTCTTTTGTCCATGTTGCAGCATCCTTTGCCGGACACCGGAACCTGCAGGTGGTCGTGGGTGGCTTGTAGCTTGCATTACGGAGCACAAGTCTTTCCCCGACCCTGCACCCCAACCTGGGACTTGCTGATTGGGCCGGAGCTTCGGGAGCTGCGTGCTGGCCTGCGGTCCCCACCCCTGGTCATCCCGTTGCTGCCCCCCCCTTCTCCTCCCTTTTCTCTCTTTTGTCCTGCAGGTGGCCGTGGGTGGCTTGTAGCTTGCATTACGGAGCACAAGTCTTTTCCTGACCCTGCACCCCAACCTGGGACTTGCTGATTGGGCCGGAGCTTCGGGAGCTGCATGCTGGCCTGCGGTCCCCACCCCCGGTCATCCCGTTGCTGCTTCCACCTGCCTGCTGTGCTGTTGCCGTCCCTGACCCACCAGTCTGGCCCTCGGCAGGAGGGTCCCCCCTTATGAGCCTGGTCCTGCTCAAGGTTTCTTCCCTCCTAAAGGGGAGTTTTTCCTTGCCACTGTTTGGCTTAAGGTTTTTCTCCCACTAGGGGAGTTTTTTACCTGCCATTGTTTATGTAATATCTGCTCGGGGGTCATGTTCTGGGTATGGGTCTCTGTAAAGTGTCTAGAGACAACTCTGTTGTATTAGACGCTATATAAATAAAATTGAATTGAATTGAATTCAAAGATGAAATTAAATCATGCAAATCACTAAGTAAGTTTAAACAAATCTTTAAAATCAATGCTCTTTATGGATACAAAAAACGGAAATGGACACATGAACTGACAGCCAGTGACCAAAGTGCCTTGCTCAGCTGAACCACTTTTTCTTGTCTTTCTTGTCTCTTATGCTTTTCTTTTAGAAGTTCTGTGAAATGAAGAAATGGTAAAAACAGAACATTAGAAGGGGTAGGACTAGAAAAGTTTTTTGAAACTTCATCCTACACCCTTTCAAACAGGAAATATTTATATACATATAGATTTGTCTCTTTAATTTGCTTTGCTTATGGTTTTTTTTTTTTTTTTTTTTCGGTATATACATTTTATGTATTCTGATTATTTTAACCTGTTTGAATAAATAATGAAATGAATGAAATTAAATTGAACGGTAAAGGATGCCTAGCTTGCGATGTAACTTGGTTGTGATGGACTCAATATGATATTTAAAAGAAAATAATGGGTGGATCCAGAGGCCGAGGTGTTTGAATGAGCTCACCTGTTCAAGCCATCATTAAAAAAAATATTGAGATCTGGGTTATTTCCAAGGCCTAATCTGGTACCAAACAACATTGAGCATGATTTCTTTTTGTTTAACAAAAGTTTATTAGTCTGCGTATAAATGTATTTGACAATTGGAACAGGTTTTTGAGAGGTCATTAATAAAAATGGAGAAAATGAGTGGTCCAAGGGATGTATGTATGTAAATGTAAAACTGGATCTGGTTGGTAACCAGGTTAAACTGGATGTGAGGGCTTACAGGGGCCTCATCCTACTGTTGTCATGGTTACATAGGTTGTACATTAAGTATTGTTTGGTGTGGCCGATCTGGTGTCTGCTGGGGTCTTGTCTGGTGTGGTAGACCTGGTCTGTGCTGTTCCTGGGCTGATCTTCAGGATCAGGATCTTCAGTGGCACAGGAATGCCAGAATGTACTAGAATTATCTGTTGTGGGAAATCTCTTCAAAGTCATCTAAAAACTCACTGTTCCACATCAGGAAAACCAATCTTCCAATAAATGCTGAGATGTTCTAGAGTGGATTTCCTGAAGTTTTTCTACCAGGGATAAGCACGATAAATATGTAAGGGTTTTCTCCCACCAGGGGAGTTTTAACTGGCCATTGTTTTGCTTGAAGGTCAGGTTATGGGTCTCTGGAAAGATGCTAGAGACAATTTATATCGTAATAGAGGCTATGTAAATAGAATAGAAGTCCATCCATCCATCCTTCTTCATCCACTTATCTGGGGTCGGGTCGCGGAGAGTAGCCTCAGCAGGGAAGCCCAGAGGTCTATCTAAATACAATAGAATAGAACTGAATATTTTGTCATTTTTCTGCTGTCTTGCATCTTCATTTATTATTGCTTCATAGTATCAATTTTTACTCTTCTGCTATAATCTCAGCAGCAGATACGTTTAAATTCACCTTGTAGCTGGCAAAATATTCTCACTCTAAAACTTTAAATTAGCAATTTGCTGCCTGTCTTCCCCCCTCTCTTTGTCTGTTTCCTGTCCACCTACTTTCTCAATAAATTCCACTAGTGTCATAAAAATCTAAACGAAATAAAAATAAATTAACTGTGACATTTTAGGTTGGGAATCAAAAAAAGGTCTGGTTAGGAATGGGTTTGAAATAATATGATGAATATTTATGTCGGCCTCTTCTGGTAAACGTTGTTTTTGAAACCTTTTTCTAGAGAACTTGGTGTTTATGCCAGCAGGTTCCTGCTGACTCAGGGGTGGTGGAGGTGGTGAGTGAGAGGCTTTCATGCTGGATGTGGGGTTGTACTTGGTGAGTGTGTAGATTTGATCTCCCTAAAGTGCTGTTGTTTTGTTTTTGCACATGTGAAGGTGATGTTGTACGCCGATGATGATGTGGTTTACCCGGCCTCTTGTTTTCAGGCACGCCCTGACTCGCTTCCTCTGCAGCGCCAATGTGTGGTTTTCTGTGTGTGTGTGTGTGTGTGTGTGTGTGTGTGTGTGTGTGTGTGTGTGTGTGTGTGTGTGTGTGTGTGTGTGTGTGTGTGTGTGTGTGTGTGTGTGTGTGTGTGTGTGTGTGTGTGTGTGTGTGTGGATCTCTTCTTTGTACATGTGTGCATGCTCTTTCCCATCTTCTCGGTGATGTGCAGGCCGGTGCAGCTCGGTGCTCGCTGCTGTTTTCACAGCGTTGTTGTGTTTGTGGCTTCGTGTGGTCGGAATTCAAATGAGGTGCCACTCCAACTTCTCGAACAGGGTGGAGTCCACGGCTGTGGTTTCTGAAGTGTGTGTGTGCACGCTCCCATGCACAGGGTTCACGGAAAGAGGAAAAAAGTGATTGGCAAGCGTACATTTGTGTGTGAAGTGAACTACTCACCCCGACCAGCTGGTTTATTTGCTAACAGGACAGAGTGTGTGTGTGTGTGTGTGTGTGAGTGTGAGTGTGCACGTGTGTGTGTGATAACGGTTGGACTGGTCCTGTGGTTTTACACCTACACAACACCATCATGCAGCCAGCGTTCCCACGATCCTTTGCCAGTTTCAGCACCCGTCAGTAACACAAACTGCTGTTATCACGGCTACTGAACCACAATTCTCACCCAGGTCCGCTGACGGAGGGAACTGAGAAGCAGAATTTAAGAAATGAACAAGGTGTTTTGATAAATCCTTAATGAATTTATGTCAAAGGCCAGGCAAGTTTATTTATATAGCACAATTCAACACAAGGTCATTCAAAGTGCTTTACTTTGACATTAAAAGTGGCAAGACATAATTAGACAGTAAATAACAAATAGGATTGAATAAAATTATGAATAAGATGATAAGAAAAGAAGTAAAATTATAAAAAGCACAAGCTGTTAAAAATAAGGACAGTAGAGTACAGCAGGTAAGTTTAATTTAAGAGTAGCTTGAGTAAACAGTAATGTTTTTATCCTGATTTAAAGGATCTACAGTTGGAGCAGACCTCAGGTCTACAGGAAGTTTGTTCCACCGGTGAGGAGCAGAATAACTGAACGCTGATGAACCTTGCTGGTTCTGGTTCTGGAACCACAACAAACCAGATCCAGATGAAGCTCAGGGGTCTGGGAGCTTCATAGGAACTAACAGATCCAGATGAACCTCAGGGGTCTGGGAGCTTCATAGGAACTAACAGATCCAGATGAAGCTCAGGGGTCTGGGAGCTTCATAGGAACTAACAGATCCAGATGAACCTCAGGGGTCTGGGAGCTTCATAGGAACTAACAGATCCAGCATGTATTTTGTTCCAAGACCATTCAGGTCTTTGTAGACCAGCAGTAAGATTTTAAACTCTATCCTTTGACTCACTGGAAGCCAGTGTAGTGATTTCATGACCGGTGTAATGTGGTCTAGTTTCCTGGTGTTTGTAAGGACTCTGGCGACAGCGTTCTGGATCAGCTGCAGCTGCCTGATAGATTTCTTGTTAAGGCCTGTAAAGATGCCATTGCAATAATCCAACCTACTGAAAATGAATGCATGAATACGTTTTTCCATGTCTTGTTTAGACAGAATCCCCTTAATTCTAGCAATGTTTTTCAGGTGGTAATAGGCAGATTTAGTGATAAACTTTAGATTGCTGTTGAAGTTCAGGTCTGAGTCAATAATTACACCAAGATTTCTGGCTTGATTTGTAGCTGTCAATGACATGGAGCCAAGGTGAGCGCTGATCTTTTCCCTTTCATTTTTACAGCCAAAAATGATCACCTCTGTCTTTTCTGCATTTAGCTGGAGAAAATTCTGGCACATCCACTCATTGATTTGATGAATACAGTTACTCAATGAGATCAGGGGACTGTAGTCATGTGGTGACACTGAAATATAGAGCTGTGTGTCATCGGCATAAGTATGGTAGGAAATGTTATGATGTTCCATAATCTGAGCTAGGGGTAGCATATAGATGTTGAATAGAAGCGGTCCGAGAATGGACCCTTGAGGAACCCCACATGTGATCTTGGTTCTCTTAGACTCATGTTTTCCAATTGACACAAAGAAGGCCCTATCTTGCAAGTAAGATTTAAACCATTGAAGCACAGTGCCGGTAAGTCCCACCCACTTTTCCAGTCTGGCGAGAAGAATTTTATGATCAACTGTGTCGAATGCAGCACTCAGATCCAGTAATACCAGAACAGAGGATTTGCCTGCATCATTATTCAGATGAATATCATTTAGGACTTTGATGAGTACAGTCTCAGTGCTGTGGTGTGGCCGAAATCCAGACTGAAATACATTAAAGAGGTTGTTTTGCACCATAAAAGCATGGATTTGCTGGAAAACGACCTTTTCAATGATTGTTTGTGAAAAAGTCAGCTGAATTTATGTCAAACATTAAACATAACATTTAGAAATTTTAACTCAGTAAATGATTTGAATGTTTGGAGTGATAATAGGCTACAAAATGTGAAGCATCCCAGCAGACAGAAGTGATGAGTCCTCTTTATCAAAAAAAAAAACAGGAACAGAATTCTGTTACAGATCAGATAAAAGGAACTTAGGTAGATGCCAAAGAAACACTGAGAGACTGAAAGGACACCATAAAGAACAATTACGACCACTAACTCTGAGTCAAACAAGTTAGCTGGATGACATTGGCCAATGAATTAAGACCAAAGTTTTTCATATGTTTGAACCCATTTCTTAGCAGGATACATTCGTGTTGATCCTCGCCTACCCACAAGTCCACAGGGCCAGATGGGATTGCTGCGCTCGTCTTGGTGGCTGGGTTTTTTACGCCAGCTTCTGATCCCATCCTTCAGAAATCTGTTAT
The DNA here is from genome assembly GCF_033807715.1 of Cololabis saira. Taxonomy (NCBI): domain Eukaryota; kingdom Metazoa; phylum Chordata; class Actinopteri; order Beloniformes; family Belonidae; genus Cololabis; species Cololabis saira. The sequence goes on along the minus strand of NC_084599.1, from coordinate 5,531,498 downwards.
CAGTATCTTCGTTGGGGAAGAAATGTGTAATTGCACAGGTTGCTAAGAAGCTGAGACCAACCTTTTTTCGAGTGCATTGCAATGTCAGATGTGGTTCTGCCAGTATCTGGCGCAGGTCACAGCGGTTGGGGGGGGTTCCTCCAGGTCCCGGGGGCGGCACTGGGGGGCATCGTAACAGTCCAGTAGGTGGGACATTGTCTGCATGTGTCTTCTGTCTGGTAGCTCCATGCTTTCATGAGAGCTTTGCGTCCCCCCTGCTCCACTCGTAGTGTGTTGAGGGTCCAGGTCGGCCATGGGAGGTCGTGGCCGCTGGTGAGGCATTCAGTCGGGGTGATTCCTCCCCCCATCCATCCAGTCATGGGCTCGTGTGTTGAGCTGGTTCCATTCATCTTTCCAGATGTTCGTCTTTGCTATTTATTTGGTTGTCTGGAGAGGTGGGACTGTCTGAAGGAAACTGGGGGGGCAGTGACAGCTAAGGCATACAGGACTGTCTCAGAAAATTAGAATATTGTGATAAAGTCCTTTATTTTCTGTAATGCAATTAAAAAAAAAACAAAAAGGTCATACATTCTGGATTCATTACAAATCAATTGAAATATTGCAAGCTGTGGCAGGGTGGAGGAGCTGCAGCCACTCAGGCTGATTAGGGCACAGGTGGGCCCAATCAGCCTCTCCACTCTGCCAGCCTTCATAAGGCATAGCTGCACAGCAGAAAGGGGCTGTGGAGCTGCTGTGAAGGTGCTTCTGCACTGTGTGTGGTGTTTGTGGGTAAATAAAGAGGGTCTGCATTAAACTCTGTGTCTCTCCATCCTGTCGGTCGGGCCCCCGTGGCACTCGCTGTGCTACACTGGCGCCCAACGTGGGGCCCGATGGGAGGAGAGGCATGGAGCGGGCCCTGGACGCGCTCGCCCAGGCCATTGCGGACCTGGCCGCCCTGCGCCGGGACCAGGGCGGGCATCAGCTCGCTGTGTTGGCGGTGCTGATGCCCGCGGACCGACCCACCCCTGCGCCACGCCGGAGGTTCGCCGCAGCAGCGCGGGAGGAGCTGGCGGCGCCGCAGCTGAGAGGCCGTGAGGCAGAAGCTGCGGGCCGCCAGGCGACGGCTCCCGAGGCGGTGTGGCCAACGGAGCGACCCATCCCTGCACCCCGTCTGAGGTTCGCCGCGGCAGCGCTGGCGGCGCTGCAGCCGACCGGCCGTGAGGCAGTCGCTGCAGGCCGCCAGGCGACGGCTCCTGGGATGGAGTCGGAGGCAGAGTCGGAGGCGGAGTCGGATGCGATGGCGGAGCCGGCGGCAGAGGTGGAGGCTGACCAGCAGGGCGGCGTGACGGAGGAGGTGGTCCTGGACACGCCAGCTCCAGACCAGGGCTGCGCCGTGGAGGAGGCGGTCCTGGAGGCGGACCAGCGGCCGACGCGGGTCTGCGTCACGGAGGAGGAGGTGGTCCTGGACGCACCGTGTGGCCCGAGGCCACCATGGGCCCGGCCCCGAGAGCAGCTTCCACGGCGGGCGGGCCGACGCCGGGGACGACCCCCCCGACCAGGAAGGCCCGGGGGTTCCGGGCTTCCTCTCCCGCTCCGAGAGGGCGGGGGGGGGAGTAGGCTCGGCCGGACAGACCCCGGCGCGAGTTTGGCGTTGGGGGTGTGTGGCAGGGTGGAGGAGCTGCAGCCACTCAGGCTGATTAGGGCACAGGTGGGCCCAATCAGCCTCTCCACTCTGCCAGCCTTCATAAGGCATAGCTGCACAGCAGAAAGGGGCTGTGGAGCTGCTGTGAAGGTGCTTCTGCACTGTGTGTGGTGTTTGTGGGTAAATAAAGAGGGTCTGCATTAAACTCTGTGTCTCTCCATCCTGTCGGTCGGGCCCCCGTGGCACTCGCTGTGCTACACTGGCGCCCAACGTGGGGCCCGATGGGAGGAGAGGCATGGAGCGGGCCCTGGACGCGCTCGCCCAGGCCATTGCGGACCTGGCCGCCCTGCGCCGGGACCAGGGCGGGCATCAGCTCGCTGTGTTGGCGGCGCTGATGCCCGCGGACCGACCCACCCCTGCGCCACGCCGGAGGTTTGCCGCAGCAGCGCGGGAGGAGCTGGCGGCGCCGCAGCTGAGAGGCCGTGAGGCAGAAGCTGCGGGCCGCCAGGCGACGGCTCCCGAGGCGGCATGGCCAATGGAGCGACCCATCCCTGCACCCCGTCTGAGGTTCGCCGCGGCAGCGCTGGCGGCGCTGCAGCCGACCGGCCGTGAGGCAGTCGCTGCAGGCCGCCAGGCGACGGCTCCTGGGATGGAGTCGGAGGCGGAGTCGGAGGCAGAGTCGGAGGCGGAGTCGGATGCGATGGCGGAGTCGGCGGCAGAGGTGGAGGCTGACCAGCAGGGCGGCGTGACGGAGGAGGCGGTGCTGGACACGCCAGCTCCAGACCAGGGCTGCGCCGTGGAGGAGGCGGTCCTGGAGGCGGACCAGCGGCCGACGCGGGTCTGCGTCACGGAGGAGGAGGTGGTCCTGGACGCACCGTGTGGCCCGAGGCCACCATGGGCCCGGCCCCGAGAGCAGCTTCCACGGCGGGCGGGCCGACGCCGGGGACGACCCCCCCGACCAGGAAGGCCCGGGGGTTCCGGGCTTCCTCTCCCGCTCCGAGAGGGCGGGGGGGGAGTAGGCTCGGCCGGACAGACCCCGGCGCGAGTTTGGCGTTGGGGGTGTGTGGCAGGGTGGAGGAGCTGCAGCCACTCAGGCTGATTAGGGCACAGGTGGGCCCAATCAGCCTCTCCACTCTGCCAGCCTTCATAAGGCATAGCTGCACAGCAGAAGGGGGCTGGGGAGCTGCTGTGAAGGTGCTTCTGCACTGTGTGTGGTGTTTGTGGGTAAATAAAGAGGGTCTGCATTAAACTCTGTGTCTCTCCATCCTGTCGGTCGGGCCCCCGTGGCACTCACCGTGCTACACAAGCCTTTTATTATTTTAATATTGCTGATTTTTCAGCATCAGGGAGAGAGAGTGTGGGACGGAGTCTGGCTATATTTCGGAGGTGGAAGAATGAGGTTTTGCAAAGGTTTTTGATGTGGGGGTCAAAGGTCAAGTGGGGGGTCCATTTTGACACCTAGGTTGGTGATTACAGATTAGAGTGGGAGGCTCTGCCCGGAAAAGGTGATGCTGGTTATTGGGGGTGAATTGACCTGGTGTGGGGTGCCGATCAGAATGGCTTCTGTCTTGGTGCTGTTTAACTGCAGGAAATTGTGAGCTAAGGTGGATACTGACGGGGCTGACGGGGGGGCGGAGGGAAGTGGGATTGTCCAGAAATACAGTTGCGTGTCATCGGCGTAGCAATGGAAGGATATCCCATGCCGGCTGAAGACACGACCCAGGGGAAGTATGTAAAGTGTGAAGAGGCTGGGGCCGAGGACAGAACCTTGGGGGACACCACATGTGACAGACTGCGTTGGTGAGTAAACCCCTTCTAAGGAGACACGTTCAGTTCTGTCGGTGATATAAGACGAGAACCAGGTGAGTGCAGATTTGGTGCGGCGGGTGGGGCTCCAGCTTGAGCGTATTCGGCTGCGGTGAAGCTCAGGGCTAGGGCGGTTGTACGATTGGTTGAGTGATTAGCGCCACACTTTACCACTTTACCACTTTACCAGTTTGCCAGGATGTTGCGAGTGTTGACCTTGGCTTTGGTGTTCTGAAGATTTGAAAGAGTTTTGAAAGAGAGTGTCCTGTCGAGGTACACGGGTGGGGGTGGTTGGAGAGTTGTGGCCAGCCCATGAGACGCTCAGTTCTTTTCCTGCATTTAAATTTTTAAGATGGAAGCTGCATAGTTGGGTTTTTGATGGGGTTGGTTTCAGGTGGTCGTTGTAGTAAGTTGGACAGACTCAATCTTCTGAAAGTTCTACCTGTTGGGTGCTGATGCAGAAGTCATCAGCATAGATCAGGGATTGTCAACCGGTGGTCCGCGGCCCTCTGGTGGTCGGGGGCGGTATTGCAGGTGGTCTGTGAAATTGTAAATGGAAAACAATAATAATTTAAAAAATATATATTTATTTTTTAGACTCAATTTATTTTCCATTTACTATTCATTTTTGTGAATAATTTGCCCATCCAAATTATGTCAAATGAGTGAGAGTGAACTTTGTAATATTATAAGCCCTCTTGGCTTCCTATTGTTCATTTTTCATTGACTGTTTTTTTTTTTATATAACAAAAAGGTGCAAATAAAAATAGACACTGATGCAAATAAATAGCCTATATAGGCCCATACTCTTATTTAAAAGCAAGGTGCAAAATAAAACAAACATCCCCAAAAGCAGTTGGTCCCCGAGTTGCTTCTTGGTCATAATGGTGGGACTGGGACAAAACCAGTGGAAAACCTCTGGCATAGATGAAGCGGCGGCATTGTGGGGGAAGTGATTGGTCGTTGGTATAGATGTTGAAGAGGAGGGGGGCCAGTACGCTGCCTTGTGGTAAGCCGTTCTTTTGGGCTTTCCATTTGCGCTTCTTATCGTTTAGCTGAAGGAAGAAAGCGCCTGTTGTTGAGGAGACTTTTGATGACTTGGCACAGGTCAAGGTCACCAGTCATGGCAAAAGGTTTCCTGATCACGGTGCGGTGCTGGACAGTGTCGTAGGCAGCCGGAAGGTCTATGAAAGTTTCTCCGGTGATGAGTTTGCACTCAAAACCGTCCTCTTTGTGTTGTGTGAGGTTCAGTAGCTGCCCAGCACAGGAGCGGCCAGGCCGGAAGCCAGCTTGATCTTTAGTAAGCTTGGAGTCTATACGTAATATGAGGCGTTGGAGTAATAGCCGCTCATAGAGAGCTCTTTGGGGATGATGGGTCCTTTCCGGGTTTGGGAATGGCGACAGTCTTGGGCTCTCTCCATACAGCTGGGATGGTTTTCTGTGCCATCCATGAGTTCAGCATTGTTAGGAGCCAGGTCTTTGCTTTAGGTTCCAGATGCTGTATCATTTCTGCCAGTATGTCATCGATTCCTGCTGCTTTCCCTGCTGCTTTTGGGGATAGAAGGAGTGGAAGCTGCCAGGACAGTCATGAGGGGATTGATCTGCCATAAGACCCCGGCCCCTTTACAGGACTGTCTCAGAAAATTAGAATATTGTGATTTTCTGTAATGCAATTACAAAAACAATTAAAGCTGCAAGCAGCGATGAACGGGCCCTCGCACTCACGGCCACCGCCCCCCATAAGCATATCAGAAATGACACCACCCACGACTTCCTATGTCAAACCATTAAAAAGTTATAGCAGAAAAAAGGGACAACCAATCAGAAGAAGGGGCGGGGCTAATTCAGGCCAATGAAGGTCAAGGACTCCATACAGAATCTGATGACACCACCCATGACTCTCTATGTCAAACCATTCCAAAGTTATAGCAGAAAATCGGGACAACCAATCAGAAGAAGGGGCGGGGCTAATTAAGGCCAACGAAGCTTAAGAACTCATTACAGAATCTGATGGCACCACCCACGACTCTCTATGTCAAACCATTCCAAAGTTTTAGCAGAAAATCGGGACAACCAATCAGAAGAAGGGGCGGGGCTAATTCAGGCCAATGAAGGTCAAGGACTCCATAAAGAATCTGATGACCCCACCCACGACTCTCTATGTCAAACCATTCCAAAGTTATAGCAGAAAATCGGGACAACCAATCAGAAGAAGGGGCGGGGCTAATTAAGGCCAACGAAGCTTAAGAACTCAGCACAAAGTCCCATGACACCACCCACGACTTCCTATGTCAAACCATTAAAAAGTCATAGCAGAAAAAAGGGACAACCAATCAGAAGAAGAGGCGGGGCTAATTCTGGCCAATGAAGGTCAAGGACTCCATAAAGAATCTGATGACACCACCCAGGACTCTCTATGTCAAACCATTCCAATGTTATAGCAGAAAATCGGGACAACCAATCAGAAGAAGGGGCGGGGCTAATTAAGGCCAACGAAGCTCAAGGACTCATTACAGAGTCCCATGACACCACCCACAACTTCCTATGTCAAACCATTCAAAAGTTATGGCAGATAAAAGTATTCTAGGGGGCGCTGTTGAGCCGTTAGGCCACGCCCATTAATGCAAACCATGAAATATCACATTTATTGCCAAGTCTGGCTTGCATGCAAAATTTGGTGACTTTTGGAGAACTATCAAATATGTACCAATCACATGAAGTGGGGGCGCGCCTTTTGGTGTCTAGCGTCGCCACGGTAACACTTTTGAAAGAGAAAAGTAATGCGTGGTGTCGCAGGATGTAGACGCACATTTTGATGTATAACCCACCTGGGTGCACGTTACGGTTCGGGCTGAATTAACTGCCGAAGGAATGGCATAAATTTCGCCAAAATGACACAATTTATTCAAAATGGCCGACATCCTGTTCGGTTTCGGCCATGGCTCCAAGAGACTTTTCTTTAAGTTTTGCCATGATACAGGTGTGTAGCGATTTTCGTGCATGTACGTCAAACCGTATTGTGGGGCTTGAGGCACAAAGTTTTCCGGGGGGCGCTGTTGAGCCATTTTGCCACGCCCATTAATGTAAACCATAAAATATCAAATTTATCGCCAGGCCTGAATTGCATGCAAAATTTGGTGACTTTTGGGGAACTATCAAATATGGACCAATCAGATGAAGGGGGGCGCGCTTTTTGCCGTCTAGCGTCGCCACGTTAATACTTTTGAAAGAGAAAAGTAATGCGCGTAGTCGCAGGATAGAGACGCGCATTTTGATGTATAACACACCTGGGTGCACGTTACGGTTCGGGCCGTATTAATTCTCGAAGGAATGGCTCATATTGCTCCAAAATTACGCGATTAATTCAGAATGTTTAAAATGGCCGACTTCCTGTTCGGTTTCGGCCATGGCGCCAAGAGACTTTTCTTTAAGTTGTGACATGATACAGGTGTGTACCGATTTTCGTTCATGTACGTCACACCGTATTCTGGGGCTTGAGGCGCAAAGTTTTTTCGGTCTGAACCAACCAGATGATGGGTGGGCACGCTTTTTGGCGTCTAGCGTCGCCACGGTAACGCTTTTGAAAGAGAAAAGTAATGCGTGTTGTTGCAGGATGGAGACGCACATTTTGATGTATAACACACTTGGGAGCACGTTACGGTTCGGGCCGTATTAACTGCCGAAGGAATGGCATAAATTGCGCCAAAGTGACACGATTAATTCAAAATGGCTGACTTCCTGTTCGGTTTCGGCCATGTCGCCAAGAGACTTTTCTTTAAGTTGTGTACTGATACAGGTGTGTAGCGATTTTCGTGCATGTACGTCAAACCGTATTGTGGGGCTTGACTCACAAAGTTTTCCGGGGGGCGCTGTTGAGCCATTTTGACACGCCCATTAATGTAAACCATTAAATATCAAATTTTTCGCCAGGCCTGAATTGCATGCAAAATTTGGTGACTTTTTGGGCACGTTTAGGGGGGCAAAAAGGCCCTCCTTTCGTCAGAAGAAAAAGAAAAAGAAAAAGAAAAAGAAAAAGAAAAAAAATTCCTACAGATACAATAGGGCCTTCGCACTGAAGGTGCTCGGGCCCTAAAAATTCCTGCAAATACAATAGGGCCTTCGCACTGCAAGTGCTCGGGCCCTAAAAATGTCATACATTCTGGATTCATTACAAATCATCTGAAATATTGCAAGCCTTTTATTATTTTAATATTGCTGATTATGGCTTTCAGCTTAAAGGAGCCGTCAGTAAGAAATGTCCAAAACTGGTACTGCAGTCACTTTCAAAATATTGTTGAGCGGCGTGTACCCTCCCCCTCCTCCCCCCGACCAGAGGTTGCCAGGTAGGCTGCAGAATGCAGCAGGAACGTAGGCTGCCATGGCTGCCATAATTAGAGCCGAGCTCGCAACCCGGATGCCGAAACAATACTGACTTGGTGATTGGGAGATAGGTGGAGGGTGGAGCTTCAGAAACAATACTGACTTGGTGATTGGGAGATAGGTGGAGGGTGGAGCTTCAGAAACAATACTGACTTGGTGATTGGGAGATAGGTGGAGGGTGGAGCTTCAGAAACAATACTGACTTGGTGATTGGGAGATGGGTGGAGGGTGGAGCTTCAGAAACAATACTGACTTGGTGATTGGGAGATAGGTGGAGGGTGGAGCTTCAGAAACAATACTGACTTGGTGATTGGGAGATAGGTGGAGGGTGGAGCTTCAGAAACAATACTGACTTGGTGATTGGGAGATAGGTGGAGGGTGGAGCTTCAGAAACAATACTGACTTGGTGATTGGGAGATAGGTGGAGGATGGAGCTTCAGAAACAATACTGACTTGGTGATTGGGAGATAGGTGGAGGGTGGAGCTTCAGAAACAATACTGACTTGGTGATTGGGAGATAGGTGGAGGGTGGAGCTTCAGAAACAATACTGACTTGGTGATTGGGAGATAGGTGGAGGGTGGAGCTTCAGAAACAATACTGACTTGGTGATTGGGAGATAGGTGGAGGGTGGAGCTTCAGAAACAATACTGACTTGGTGATTGGGAGATAGGTGGAGGGTGGAGCTTCAGACCAAAACAAAAAATGACAACATAAACATCAGTTGAGGGCTGCAACTCCTCTTTTTAAACTGGAATATCTTGGCTTGAGTGCTGTTGTCAGTGACATAAGTATTTGAAATGAACATGATTTTTAAATGTCTGTTGACATATCGGGGTTATTTTATGATTCGTTTTATTATTGCTCTTACATACAGCTCCTTTAAGAAAACTCAAATATCCTATCTCCAAAAATTAGAATATTCTGGGAATCTTAATCTTAAACTGTAAGACATAATCAGCAATATTAAAATAATAAAAGGCTTGCAATATTTCAGTTGATTTGTAATGAATCCAGAATGTATGACATTTTTGTTTTTTTAATTGCATTACAGAAAATAAAGAACTTTATCACAATATTCTAATTTTCTGAGACAGTCCTGTAGGTACCAGATGCAGACGGGACGCACGTTAAACTTGCTTTGTATCAGCATCCATCAAAAAATAAATGCATTAATGAGTGCGAATACTCCAGCATGCTTTTGAATGTTTGTCCTTTGTTTCCATTGCTGCAAGGATCAGCAGATGGATGCATCGTTCACGGTGCACGTGTCCCACCCCACCTGCTACTCAGGTCAGCTTCTCCTGAGGCGGTTGATGCAGGTGTGGAGGACGGGCGGCCCGCCGGAGCAGCAGCTGCAGCAGCTCCACGGCCTCTGAGCGGGTCGGCGCTGCAGCCGCAGAGGTGAATGTGAGGGAGCTTGTTGGTGAGGCGGTGCACCAGTGTTTGTGGATGTGGGCAGAAAGTGCAGCGAGTGATTTACCAGGAAACCGTTGACAGCATGTGTGCAGGTTCCTGCTGCCTCTCTTGGTTTGGGTCACGTGGGGGTTTTGTGCTGGTGGTGAGTGCAGCTCTGCCCGGCACCAGGTTGGGGTGCCGGGTTCTGCTGGTGGATGTGAAACCTGTGTGGCTTTCAGACCATCTGTGGGGTGGTGGCGTGGCAGCCGGGGATGTTCTTCACGGTACAATATCAAACCTGAGCGCTGGGAGAAAACGCATGCATTCATGCAGTAATCCGTCCTTTTTCTTTACTTTTGTTTCTTTCCAGATTAAATGAATCAAAGATTTTTCACGTTTCACGTTCTCTTAAACATGTCATTTGTTAATAAATATAAACATTTCTGGCCTCGGAGGCCTCTGAGACGGACCATCATGCAGGGGAACTGTGGTCACATGACTTTAGACTGGAAACCAGTCCAGACCAGGCCTGTGTTGAAAAAATCAATTTTCCGATTCTAAATCGATTCTCATATTAATTCCTAAAAATCGATTCGTATGTCTAACGATCGATTAAAATTTTTTTTTCATCATTACATTACAACTTTTGTTATTTCTTTTGTTTGTTTATTTGTTTATTAGGAATGTTTTGTTGGACACGAGAATAACTGGTGCCATGTTTTAAAAACCGAAATAAACCGAAAATGGAAAAAAATGAAAAGGGAATGTGGGAAAATATAAAACCGATTTCTTACAGCCTCTGTTTGCTGCCTTGGATCTGTTTGATAATTCTGACCCACACGATGTTTCTGAAAGCAGTTCTATCAGCATTCTGGGAGCTGATTGGTCCTTACAGCATCATTAGCTGCAATACTTGCTGTTGAATCTCAATATAATACAAGTATTAATATGTTGCAGAACTACAGTCATATAATTCATGCAACAGCTCAAAAAACAGTTTTAATAACACCAACCCAAATCAATATCGGATCGAATCATGATAACAAAATCTTGATAATGGATTCTGAATCTTAAGAATTGGAATGGAATCGATTCTTGACATCTGAATGGATCCCCAGCCCTGGTGAAGAATCCAGGTTCTGGTCGGGTCTGTCAGTGTCAGTGTCCTCGTTGAAGCTCATCTCCACTTCTGGGATGCAGCACTGATGCAGAAACTGAAACTGAGGTCTGACAGCAGCATCTGCTGCCTCCAAGACCACATCTAAGCCAACAAGACCATGTGAAACGTTCCAAAGACACAGCTGAGAACGAGGAGGGTGCTGGTGCTGGACTGGTCCGACTGCAGTCCTGGTGCAGTCCCAGTAGAGACGGTTGGAGGCTTTAAATCCGTAAATGTGACGTGTTTGCTGGATCATCAGGGGGAACAGCTGCTGAGGCGCTTCATCGCCCCGACCTCCATCCCAGAACGCTTTCCCACTGTTGTGAAAACCAATAATACTCTAAAGTGGTCAAACCTTTACTGGACCACCTGTTCCTGGGAGTGTTCTTAATAGATGTGTATGAACCAATGCTACTGCTGATTCCTGATTTTATTTCAGATTTTATTGCAAATACAGTAATCCCTGGCTATAACGCGGTTCACCTTTCACGTCTCGCTGCTTCACGGATTTGCATTGTGCATCGTGTTCTGCATTCTGATTGGCTAAACAGTCTCCGCTTCTTCACTTCCTGTGTCAATAACGTTGGTTGCTTAGCAACAAGCTGAGAACGGCCAATGAGCTTCAGCAGCAGCTCAAGAATGGGAACATTGATGAATCGTTCATTACAGTCTCAGATATAATCCATGGTGTCGGTTTATAACAATCTTTTTGCCCAGAAGAAAAAAGAGCGACAACAACGACCCATTACTATGTTCTTCTTTGGAAAAATCACTCCTGCACCGCGGCTTTAGGAGAAAAAGACGCTACAGAGTCGGGATGCAGCGGCTCAGAAGAGCAGTGGAATACAAGCCAGTCACAATTTTTCCTAATGTACTTATTGTATCTTTTTTCATAATCATTTTTCATTTTCTCCCGTTCAAATCCAATTAATCGGGTCGCGGTGGTGCTGATCTCTGCAATTTGAAGCCTTGTATAATAATTGTAAAAAAAAAAAAAAAAAACTATCACCTATCACGGGTTCTTTTTGGAACGTAACCCCCGCGAAATACCAGGGATTACTGTACATTGTTGTCCTTTTGTTCTTTTAATCAATGTTGTAAAGGTGACCTTGAGTGCCCTGAAAGGCCTCTTAAATAAATCGAATGTATTATTATTAGTATAATTATTATTATTGGTAGCATTAAATGAAACGGTAAATAAAGGTAAATGTTCTGATTTGGTTAGTTTCTTGAAGATGTTCTCCCATCAGGCCGACGGGGAGTGTAAACTGAGCTGAATGTTTTGTGTCCTCAGGTAAAACCACCCCAGTGCACCTCACGGCCCCAGCAGACGGCTCCAAGCCGTGCGACCCCTTCCAGCCTTTCAGCGGCGATGCCATCGACCCGTTTCAGAGTAAAAAAGCTCCTGCAGACCCGTTCAGTGGGAAAGACCCCTTCGCTCCACCTGCAGCATCAAGTAAACCTCCCTCTGACTCTCCCGCCGCTTTGACACACGGCTCTGTAAGTTGAGTGTGGTGATACTGTTTCCCTGCCGTCTGTGCACAGATCTGCACACAGCCACACTTCACAGCACTCACTGCACCGCGGCCCGCTGTCCACAGTTCCTGAGGGCCCTCGAGGGCCCTGGAGTTCCTGAGGGCCCCGTAGTTCCTGAGGGCTCTCAGGGCCCCGGAGTTCCTGAGGGCTCTCAGGGCCCCGGAGTTCCTGAGGGCTCTCAGGGCCCCGGAGTTCCTGAGGGCTCTCAGGGCCCCGGAGTTCCTGAGGGCTCTCAGGGCCCCGGAGTTCCTGAGGGCTCCAACGTTGTTGAAAGAAAGTTTGGTTCAGAGTGGTGTGTTGAGGTCAGAAAGAGGCTTTCAGCCGCTGGTCCAGGAGCTCCAGAGCAGCTGGAGGCTGGACATGGTCCAGATTCCTCTGGAAGGATCTGGATCACTGACTACGTTTACATGCAGTCAAAATTCGGGTTATTGCTAATATTCGGTTACTGAAACATTCAGAATATTCCGTTTACATGCGTGAGCAAACAGGGTTATCCCTGTTTACATGGTGATTAATCATTAGGATATCTGGATCAAACCAGCGACGCGCAGAGAACGTCATGACGCAATTCCCGTCATTTCTGCTTCTTCTTCCTGTATCCAAATTCAAAACAAATGCTGCTTCGCGCAACTTTTCGCCCACCTTCTTTTAATTTTCGCTATCCCGGTACTTTCTACCATCTACAAATGCAGAAATGTTCATATCCTTCATTACATTTATGAAGTGATTAGTCTCCTCCTGGTCTTGTGTTTCTCCGTGTTTAGAAGAACTTCCTGGACTCAAAAGACCAGGATTCCTTGCGAACAGAGCATGTGCAGAAAACTAATTCCTGTTCCGTTTGATGGGGATATTCTGTTTGGCGTTTATATGACTGAATATTCGGGTTTTAAAAGGAGTAACCCAGGGCTCATATTGGGGTTTTTAAAAACCAGAATATGAGCAAATTCGGGTTATTCAAAGGGGTTATTGGTGTTTACATGGCCGTGCAAATTCGGGTTATTGCCAATATTCGGGTTTTAAAAGGGTTATTGATGCATGGAAATGCAGTCACTGTGGTTTGAACACAGAACAGCAGTCTGTTGTGTTGATGCTGCTCAGACACAGCTGCCCCCCAGGAGGGCCAGGGACTGGACCTTAGGAGGTTCTACGTGTCCAGGGCAGAACCACTGAGGGACCACCTCACTTATTACTGATCAGTGTCACATGCACAGCCACGCGTTCACTGTCTAAGCCATGCGTGCAGTCAGGCGGCGGGTTAGATGAAAATATTTGACACTTAGACATTATTGTGCAGCTGATCTGCTCCGGCACCTCCGGGTTCCTGAGGAGCCGTTGAGACGCGGCTCCCCCAGCCTGCTGTAAGCTGTCAGCAGACCAGGAAGCTGCTGGAACAGGACCAGGGTTCAGAGGAGAAGCTCCGCCCACCCACCACTGGGCTGGGAGCATCACCGTGGAAACACTCTCAGTGTTTCTCTCAGGGGGTTGGACTGGTTTAAAAGAACTGGACAAAAGGACTAGTTGGAGATGACTTTTCCCCTGCTACTGATTGATCCCTCACTTTTACACTTTGATTGTGTTTTATTTTGTTTTACCTTTACCTAGCTTATACCTTTTTGAGCCTAGTCAGTTTTATTTAGTCACTTGGCATGTTGAACTATACGGAAGAGTATTAGGGCCAGCAGGAGAAAAATGAAAAATAATATTTTAGAGGAGGAAGATTTTTTTTTTCATAATGCACTTCGAGAAAAAAGTCGAAATGTTGAGAAAAAAGTCGAAATGACGGGATTAATGACGAAGTACAATTTCGAGAAAAAAAGTTGAAATGTTGAGAAAAAAGTCAAAATTTGATGACGATATTGATTTGAAACACAAATCACACATATGCAGTTGCATAACTTCAGAAACGTCCCCTTAACGTTCCACTCCAAGGACGTAAGTTAGTTAGTTAGTTAGTTAGTTAGTTAGTTAGTTAGTTAGTTAGTTAGTTAGTTAGTTAGTTAGTTAGTTAGTTAGTTAGTTAGTTAGTTAGTTAGTTGGTTAGTTGGTTAGTTGGTTAGTTAGTTAGTTAGTTAGTTAGTTAGTTAGTTAGTTAGTTAGGGCTGCTGCTGCAGAGCTGTCAGTTGCTCTCTAACTGGATTTGATGGGCCAGAAGAGACATTTACACTTTATTCTTGAAATTGTATTTCAACATTAATCTCAACATTTTGACTTTTTTCTTGAAGTGCACAATAAAAAAAACATCTTCCACTCTCATATCTTTTCTCCTGCATGGCCCTAATACTCTTACGTAGAACTATGAGTCATTGATTAAGTGCAGAGGAATTGTGAAGTTATAATAATTAATCTGTGTTAATAGTCTAAGACTTGGTCTTATTTTATTTCTGCCAAGCCTCCTTCCAATGAAGGAATGAGATTTTCAAGCGAGCAGAGACATTTTCCTGAGAGCGCTGAGGCGTTAGTAAGCCGGAGGAAACGGGTGGACTGTGGGCCCTCTGACAGTCGGGTTGTTTGTGCGTCTGATAAAAGAGTTCTGCGCAGAGACAGAAGAGCACCCACCTCACATTCCCCCCGTGAGCCGTTTCAAAGCCGGCGGGAACCTCACAGATCTAACAGGAGCAGCAGCAGTATCACCACCCAACCGTCAGCTCTGCCGTCTGTGCGGCCTCACAGGTGTAGCGCTGCCCGTCCAACCACCCAAACCACACGTGCACCAGCAGTCCTCACTTCCTCTCTGTGGGGGTGGCGTTGAACATTGAACATGACAGTACAGCGATGCCAACACCAACTACATGTCTGAGATCAGCAGGACTGGCCAAAGCCTCACATGTCAGAGAGCAGATCTGCTCAAGGGTCGTCCTGCAGGCCGTTTAACAGTCAGAGAGCAGTATGAAGGACTGTAGCACCCTATAATGTAATAATTTCACCCTATAATGTAATAATTTCACCCTATAATGTAATAATTTCACCCTATAATGTAATAATTTCACCCTATAATGTAATAATTTCCGGAAAATGTAATAACGCCTGAAAATGTAGTAAAATTTGCACTTAACTCATTTGAAAATGTAATAAAATCCAATAATGTAATAACTTCCTCAATAATGTAATAAAATATCCTGACTGATATTGTAATAACATTTTTATCGATAATGTAATACCTTATTACATTATTGGGAATTTATTACATTTTCAGGTGGGTCTTTTTTTTCCCAAAACTGATATAGTAATACTTGACAAATAATGTAATATATATGTTCATTTTCAGTCCAGAGTTCTACATTTTGTGTTTTAAGTATCTAAGAATGTTTTATACGCTGGATTTGAAACACCAGAATGACTATTGGGTTAAATTGCAGACTTTGAGTTCCATGTAATAAATTCCCAATAACGTAATAAGGTATTACATTATTGTAAAAATGTTATTACAATATCCGTCAGGATATTTTATTACATTATTGGGGAAGTTATTACATTATTTGGTTTTATTACATTTTCGATTGGGTTAAGTGCAAATTTTATTACATTTTCAGGAAATTATTACATTATAGGGTGCTACAAGGACATCTATGTGGTCAAGTTTGCACCCCTTCTGTTTTAAAAAAAAATAATTTTATTTATTATTTGGCATTAATAGCACAGCACATGGATACTGATACAAAAGGTTCACAATGCTCATTTTTATATTCTAACACCCCTGCCCTCCCGTCCCCTCAACAGGTTGGACACCTAACCACCAGAATTGGAAAATTGAATGAAAAAAACAAAAACAAATAAAACAACATAGACCAATGATGAATAGAGCAAGTTAACATGCACATATGCATATACATACACAAATACATACACATATGCATACTAATGCTGTCAGGCGATTAAAAAATGCATCTAATTAATTACAGGATTTATAATTAATTAATCTAATTAATCACATTTTTTATCTCATATCTGCTAAAGATCCCCAAATAAAGAATTGGAATTCTAGGACATTGCAAGATTGCAGTGCATGACTAATCAATTGAATACACTAAGAATTTTTATTGGTGAAGTGTGTTTCATAAATGAAATTCAAAAGAAAAAAGCTCAAGCACATCAGCAAACCAATTAGGCCAGGTGCATTATTCAAAAATGCAATACAAATACAGTTAAATAAATAAATTCAGAAATAAAATAAGGCTGAGTCTCAAATAGGCACTTAAGCAGACTCTCAATTGAAAATTAAAATTAAAGCTAACTTAATACAGCAATTCAAGTACTAGTAGCTGTAACGTTTACAGTGGAACTGGTCCGGACATGTTTAGCGTTTAAATGATAATTCAGGCTGGAGCAGCTCCGCTGATAGGAACATTATTTTTTACAAAAGGAAAATATGGCCTATCAACATTGAAGCTGTGGACTAAACAAAACAACACAATTCACATGGATTTAATCACATCTCAAATACCGGTGTAAGTGGCTGCCATGCCGTATCTAGCTGGGCACAATTCTAAGTTTACTGATGTACAGTAACACCGGATCCCAGACAGAGAAGGATTTGTCCTTGGACCCCCTGAGAGTACATTATTGCACTCCTTCTTTTGATTTTATGTTTGTGTTTTAGTGATAGAACTCGTCTGATTGCGGTGGGTCTCGATGTAACGTCAATAACATGACCAACATATCACAGCGTTCCCCATTCAGTCTAATATTTTACAAAAATGAAGCCAGGAAGAAAGTTGGGTGGGACTACCCATAATTCAGCAGCTTGTAGCATCAGTACCTCAGTAGTGTCACGGATGTGGTTGAGGAGGAGCCAAGACAGTTCATAGGTCACCTGACTGAAAGTTAGATGCTAATCCATCATTGTCATCATCACACAAGCTTTTTCTCCTTTCGCGCTGCATCAATTATGATTGAGGTTATATCAATGAGAGTAGCTGTGAGTGGCTCAAATAACACTAATAAATAACATAAAATAAACAAAGTTAACGAATTAAACAAATTAATTTAACAAATGAAAATATGCTTAATATCTTACCAAGGCGAGTCTGTTTCGTTCAACTGTCCGACGTTCTTTCTCTTCAAATGCATTACCGACGTGCTCCCGTGAAAAGCAAAGCCGGTTTTGCAAACCTTGCAAGTCATCTTTTTATTCACCGTATCGAGGCTAAAATGCTCCCAAACTTTTGAAGTTTTATTACCCGCAGCTGCTGAGACGCTACCGTGCTGCGCGACTCTCGCAGAGATTGTATTGAAGTGAGACGCTTCACTCCATTGGAAAAACACATCTGGCGACAATTGTCCACAATGGAATTCATTGTCGACAATTTTGATTATCGATTTTTGGCGACAACGTCGACAAATCGTTGCAGCCCTAGAGACAAGGAGACGGTAGTTCCAGAAACAGGGGTTTATTTAACAAAAAACAAAAGTGCTGCTGAGCAGGATTGAAAAAACACATGAGCATAAACGTGGTAATACGAAGACCTGAAACATGGATGGGAGGAACAGTGCAGACCAGCAGGGAGCAGGGGAAACACAAGATATACAGTGAGGACTTGATGAGACACAGGTGCAGACAATCAGGACAGACGGGGACAAGGGAAGTGAAGACATAACTGAAACACAAGGACACGGGGCTTCAAAATAAAACAGGAACCTAAATACAAAAACCGTGAGAAAACCCAGAGCCGTGAGAAAAACGTGACAAGCAGATGTTTCCTTCGGCATGAGTGACTTCAGCAGATGTTTCCTCAGAGTCTTTTACGGTTGTGGAGGAATTGTACTCCTTTATTCTTTCCAATGTTGCTTCAGTTTGTAGTGTTTTGGACGTTCCCTTGTTCCCAGCTCTCTGAAGGTGTTCAGAAGAGTTCATGGTGCATTAAGTTAGTGACAGGTGTCCAGGTCCCAGACCAGCACCCCTCCACCACCGTGCTTCACAGGGAGGTGTTTCTGCCTCCAGACATGGTTCTGGACATTAAGACAAACATCTCCAGAGGACTTTGTTCCAGACGTTGCTGGATTGTTCAGATCCAGGTTTGTTAATCTCAGTCGGGCTTCCATGTCCCTTTCAAACGGATGAGGCTTTCTCCTGGAAACTCTTCCAGGCAATGTGCTGGCTCAGTCTTCTTCTTTGTTTCTTAACATGTTCGCTGAAGCCTGGAGGCTCTGACTCGGGGCTCTTTTTTTCCTTTTCTTTTGTACTTATTTAATTTGACTAAAAGCACTTGTGAATAATCCTATAATCATCATTATTGTGGAACCCTTAACTCCACATTGTTGGAAATTGTTTCATAACTTTCTCCAGATTGATGTGCAGCAACAGTTGCTTCACTAAGACTTCACTAAGCTGATGTTTTTCCCTCTTGGCGTTATGTTACCACGCACCTGAACGTTCCAGACCAGCAAACTGCTAAAACATCTGCTTTTCACACTTCACCAAGATGGTTAGCAGAGTCCGGCTTCATTTGCCCTCCTAAATTAGACAGACTGGACACCCCCCCCTGGTCAGATGAATTTTATTTTGTCTCTAAATGCAGAAAACCAAGAAAAGGTTTAAAGGAGGTGGCACTAACTCCTGCTCATGACTGCATCTGTTTCTTACGGAAGAGTATCAGGGCCATGCAGGAGAAAACATATTTTAGAGGGGAAGATTTTATTTACTGTGCACTTCAAGAAAAAAAGTCGAAATGAAAAATACACTTGAAATCGAGTGACTTCGAGATTAATGTTGAAATACAATTTCGAGAAAAAAGTCGAAATGTCGAGAAAAAAGTCGAAATGTCGAGATTAATGTTGAAGTACAATTTCGAGAAAAACTCAAGAAAAAAAAAGCGAAATGTTGAGAAAAAAGTCGAAATGAAAAAAAAATTGAAATGTCAAGATTAATGTTGAAATACAATTTCGATAAAAAAGTCAAAATGTTGAGAAAAAAGTCAAAATTTCGTGAATAAAGTGAAATGTTGAGAAAAAAGGCGAAATTTCGACTTTATTCACAAAATTTTGACTTTATTCTTGAAATTATATTTCAACATTAATCTCGACATTTCGACTTTTTTTTCGAAATTTTGACTTTTTTCTCGAAGTGCACAATAAAAAAAAAAATCTTCCCCTCTCAAATATTTTTTCTCCTGCATGACCCTAATACTCTTCCGTAGTCTCTGAAGTTGGGTCTTCCTCAAAACTTTAAAACAGTGACCAAACGGTGTTCCCCACCAGTTCCTTCAGGTTTGCAGCTGGAATCTGTTTCTGCATCTTCTAAACATCGACACAACACCTTTAACTCTGATTAGCGGTTATTCCAGACACACTTCTCTCAGCGACTGCTCCTTCTGGTCAGACGTGTTTATTAGTCAGCGACTCAGCGTGGAGGAACGTTTCGGTGCATTCTGGCAGCACTACACCTTTGGGTGCCCCTGCATGATCTAGCGGTGCTTCCGCTGTGTTTCACGTGTCCCTGTTGTCCGTGGCTCAGTGTGTGCTGTTTCTTCTGTTCTGCATGTGTTTGTGTCGTGAAGTTCCTGTGTTTGGGTCCCTGTCCCCCCTCTGACGCAGCCATCCATCTCCCTTCTCAACTCATCTCAGCTTCACTGCAAAAACTCCAAATCTTAACAAGAATATTTGTCTTATTTCTAGTTAAAATGTCTCATTTTTAGTCAAAAAAAAAACTCATTACACTTAAAACAAGACTCATCACTGGAAAAAACAACAATTTTCACCTGTTTCAAGTAGATTTTCACTTAAAATAAGTAGAAAAATCTGCCAGTGGAACAAGATTTTTTTGCTTGTAATAAGAAGATAAATCTTGTTCCACTGGCAGATTTTTCTACTTATTTCAAGTGAAAAATTTACTTGAAACAGGTGAAAATGGTCAAATAACGAGTTATTTTTCTGGTAATGACTCTTGTTTTAAGTGTAATGATATTTTTTGACTAAAGATGAGACATTTTAACTAGAAATAAGACAATTATTCCTGGTAAGATTTAGAGTTTTTGCAGTGTTTGTTTAGGAAGCTTTAGAAACAAGGCAGCGGGCCAGAGCGCTGGACACCAGGAGGATAAAGACAGATAAAAACAGTAGACTTTGTCAAGAAAAACAGAAAACCGTTAAAAAGTTCAACTGTGGGAGTTAGGCACCAAATATAATATATTACATTTTCATATTTAAAATTTTTCAAGTAACAAAATAACATATTTGAACCATTTTTCAGACAATAAAATAACATTTGAACCATTTTTCAGACAATAAAATAACATGTTTTGTTGATGAGAAAATATGTTTCTCTATTTTTCTTATTTTTGTGAGGGGGGATATATATTGTTTGTCGGCACTACCTTGTTCTCTATAGCTGATAGAACCTGAATTACTCCTATGTGGGATCAATAAAGTTCTTATTTTTGCCGTCTAAGAAAATTAAATATATTATATTTGTTTCCCAAGTATATTAGTGCGTGTGTGAATGAATAAATGGGACGTAAAACGTACATTTCTTTGTAGAAAGGAGCTTTATGAAAATAAGTCCATTTACTTGTATTAGTTTACAGCGCAGTCTTGAACATCCAATATGGCGGCGACGTTGACGTATCGCAGCAGTGGGCAAGAACACTCGATGTGGTGTCTACGTATATATGTCTATGGTTTCACATCACCAGGACCCTCCCAACCCAGACTTGTAGCTGCTGCTTCCGGTCAACTGCTCAGTGTCCTGATGAATCTCCACCTCAGGCCTCCACCTGCCACAACCACCGACCCCTTCAGGGCCACGTTTGTACCACTCCGTCGCTGCATCACTGACCAAGGCCTGGAACAATCATTCCCAGAGAGAGGAGCTGAAGATCTCCAGAACTGGGCCTCAGTCAAACATGTTCAGCATTGGTCCCCGCCCACTGACAGGCGGTCCCCAGCTATCGTCTCAGCTCCTGGTACCCCCCAGATCTGCCAGATAACGGCGTGTAGACCTGACGGCCCGGTTCTATACTCAGTGATGTGCCAGCTCAGACGTCCTGGTGCCGAAGGCTGTTAGGATCCTCCCTGAACTGGAACCTGTTCTGGGTATGGGTCTCTGTAAAGCGTCTAGAGACAACTCTGTTGTATTAGACGCTATATAAATAAAATTGAATTGAATTGAATTGAATTGAACCTGCTGGTTCCTGTGGACAACCTTTCACTAAAGTCCAGCAGCATCGGCCCTGGTCTGACTCCCTGACCACCGACCACACACCTCCAGGTTCTTGTCAGGGACACTCCCACGTGACACGTCTCAGGAGGACGGTCCCAGCCCTCTCAAATCACCACCACCTCTTTAGTTCAGGGGTCTCAGTCCACCTGCCGAGTCCTTCAAGTCCACGGTGCTTACGGACAGATCCGTTTCTGTCAACTCTGCCCGCAAACACATATTTGTGGAGCTTTTCCACTAGCACCTACTCAGCACGACTCGCCTCGGTTTGATTCTTTCCCACTAGGGGTCTAACGTGTCGAATAGATACTTTTCTGTAACTATTCTGACGAGGTTCTACAGGACTGTCTTAGTCCAAAGTCAAAGTTCTTTATTTTCTGTAATGCAATTAAAAAAAACAAAAATGTCATACATTCAGGATTCATTACAAATCAACTGAAATATTGCAAGCCTTTTATTATTTTAATATTGCTGATTATAGCTTACAGTTTAAGATTAAAGGAGCCATCTGTAAGAAATGTCCAAAACTGGTACTGCAGTCACTTTCAAAATATTGTTGAGCGGCGTGTACCCTCCCCCTCCTCCCCCCGACCAGAGGTTGCCAGGTAGGCTGCAGAATGCAGCAGGAACGTAGGCTGCCATGGCTGCAATAATTAGAGCCGAGCTGGCAACCCGGATGCTGAAACAATACTGACTTGGTGATTGGGAGATAGGTGGAGGGTGGAGCTTCAGAAACAATACTGACTTGGTGATTGGGAGATAGGTGGAGGGTGGAGCTTCAGAAACAATACTGACTTGGTGATTGGGAGATAGGTGGAGGGTGGAGCTTCAGAAACAATACTGACTTGGTGATTGGGAGATAGGTGGAGGGTGGAGCTTCAGAAACAATACTGACTTGGTGATTGGGAGATAGGTGGAGGGTGGAGCTTCAGAAACAATACTGACTTGGTGATTGGGAGATAGGTGGAGGGTGGAGCTTCAGAAACAATACTGACTTGGTGATTGGGAGATAGGTGGAGGGTGGAGCTTCAGAAACAATACTGACTTGGTGATTGGGAGATAGGTGGAGGGTGGAGCTTCAGAAACAATACTGACTTGGTGATTGGGAGATAGGTGGAGGGTGGAGCTTCAGAAACAATACTGACTTGGTGATTGGGAGATAGGTGGAGGATGGAGCTTCAGAAACAATACTGACTTGGTGATTGGGAGATAGGTGGAGGGTGGAGCTTCAGAAACAATACTGACTTGGTGATTAGGAGATAGGTGGAGGGTGGAGCTTCAGACCAAAACAAAAAATGACAACATAAACATCAGTTGAGGGCTGCAACTCCTCTTTTTAAACTGGAATATCTTGGCTTGAGTGCTGTTGTCAGTGACATAAGTATTTGAAATGAACATGATTTTTAAATGTCTGTTGACATATCGGGGTCATTTTATGATTCGTTTTATTATTGCTCTTACATACAGCTCCTTTAAGTTTCCCAGAATATTCTAATTTTTTGAGATAGGATATTTGAGTTTTCTTAAGCTGTAAACCATGATCAGCAATATTAAAATAATAAAAGGCTTGCAATATTTCAGTTGATTTGTAATGAATCCAGAATGTAAGACATTTTAGTTTTTGTAATTGCATTACAGAAAATCACAATATTCAAATTTTCTGAGACAGTCCTGTAAGTAGCTGAGTCGGCTGTATCTGACATCATCACACTACAGGACACTGATTGGTCGGGGGGTTGGAGTCAGACGTCTGAGTCAGGAGGAGGAAATCAGAGAAAGAGACTCTGACGGATTCTTGTTCATTTTATTCAACTCTGAGGGTCAGATGTTCATAAACGTGGTGCTGAGGAGAGAATTAAAAAGATCTAGACGGAGATAAGGAACGACCAGATCTACCAGGAGCTCTGTCTCTTCATAGCTGCTCAAACAAAAACAAAAAAGGCGTAGCCGCTTGAAGTTTCTCTCACTCTCATTTTTTAACTTGATATCAAACACAAGCCACAGACCCAGCAGCACATCTATCATCTCCTCCAGGTTCTACATCTTTAGTGTTGTTGTATTCTTCATTTAGATACACAATCAAATACGTCACAGCAGCTTCACTCCAACCTCCTACTTCTGCTCCAGGTGATGAATTGTAGTGGAAAAGAAACCAGGCTGAGCTGAGATGAGTAGAGCTGAGTAGGTGTTGGTGGAAAAGTGCCATTATTTGGCTCTGCTTCAAACTAACTGAAATCCTATTCTGGGCCGATTCTCTCTCTATTTGTGCATGCACTCGTTCTGTCCCTCGTCTGCATGTCTCCGAGTCATGTTCAATCAAGTGCTCGTGCTTCATTTGTCCGTGCGGCCTGTTGGAAGGGATTCCCTGCCAGTCAGCTTCTCCTCAGTCCTCCAGTCTCACTTCAGCACCAACTCTCAACCATCCCTCCTCACATTGGCTGACACTCACTAGCTGCTAGTGAGTAACCTAAAACAGATTGTTAACACGTGAATGTTCAGAGGACTGCGCAGAAGCTCTGCAGCTTCCCCTTCACAGTGTCTGTGGTGGAAACTAGTTCAGTTTATTTGAGTGGAGTCATTTCAGCTTTTTAACATCTCTCTTCCTTAATCCCCCCCCCCCCGTCTGACAGGACCTGATAAAGTGAAGGTAAGAGACTAGACACTCAAAAAGTACAATAACATCACACATAAAACCTGCTCAGCTATGTTTGTGCTTGTTCATTAAGAGCCTGTGTTTCAGACGTACCGCGCTCACACTTCCTAGAGCAGGGGTCTTCAACTAGATTATTCAGGGGCCACATCTGCAAAAGGACTGCATGGAGGGGGCCGCACTGCGTGCGCGCACAAAGCGCGTAGGTGGAAAATTTGGGGGGTTTCAAAATGTATTTTGCACTCAAAGACAAAGATTTATGTATATATAATACATTTGTGCTCAGGAATGAGCAGGAGAATATATGTGTCTAGTTTACATATGAATTATGTATTAATTGTCTCCAGATTTAGTCATTGTGAATGTTGAATATAATATTCAGATAAAGAAATATTATTTTAAATGCAAGTTCATTTTGAAACCATGCATTGTGCAAACTTAATGAAGTTGATATAAACTTACTTTTAATAAAACACGCCATAATGACAAAGCTCCACTTTCCACCAAGATTTCCTTATTTGAATATTATATTAAGCATTGAGCACAAGCATTTCAGTAAATAGTAGCCAGTTTGATGTTATAAATAAGGAACCAAAATATTAACCATAAGCTCCTTTATTTATGACACATCTGTGCTTTATATCAGCAAAACAAAACAATCACATGAAATTATAGGAGGCTTAGAAGTTCATCTGAAATGCAAAGTCCTCATTTAGAGATTCAAATGAAAAACATTTCAGGCCAATTCTAGAAGCTAATGATGTAAACAAGTCCTCTATAAACGGAGGTTAATAACAAATAATGTGACAAACATTATCACTGTGCAAAACTGGCAAAAAATCAGAAGTAGTAAAAAACATCTCCAACAGAGATTAACATGAACAAACACTGTCCAATGAATCATTAACCAACTGAAAAGGCTACCAAGCATCTGAAACTTTTATTAATTAACAAAATGCGATAGGAAAACCATGTTATTTTCGCTTTCCGGGCCGCCGACCGGAAGTGACGTCCAATCGATTGGGACAACACTACTTTCCCCCCCCTTTTTTGAAATATGACCAGGGGCCACATAAAAGCTCCTGGCGGGCCGCCAGTGGCCCGCGGGCTGCCAGTTGAATATCCCTGTCCTAGACCGTAGAGGAAGAACTGGACTGAACTGTGATGTCACCTGCAGGGTTTTTTAGGAGGCTTTTTGCACGGCTTCCAAATCGTGGTTAATGTAAGAGGTGGAGTGAGCCGGTGTGGAAACACACCCACCTAAGTTATCCACCTGGGCCTGGCTGGCTCATGCTTTATTCACGGCTACGACACTCAGTACTGCTGCCTCTCTGATCACATCTGATCACATCTGTCCTTCCACCCTCACATCTGTCGTTGCTGCTGGAAACCAGTGCTGCCAGAGCTGAGACGAGGGCCGGTCGACCTCCGAATGAGCACCAGCCGGGCCGGCTGAACACTCAGCTGATTGGCCGAGGCGTTGGAGTCAGTCTGAGGCCCCGTTTACACGGAGCAAAAACGGTGGCGTTTTCATGCGTTTTGGCCGTGGGTTTACACGAAAAACGAAGCTCAAAGTCACCAAAAAAACAATAATTTCTGAAAACTCCGGCCAAAGTGGAGATTTGTAAAAACTCCGTTTTCAAGTTTGATTGTAAACGGAGGGAAACTAATGGACATTTAGGCTTCAGAACGTCACATTATGCCACAGAAACGTCACCACACTGCAAAAACTCAAAATGTTAACAAGAATATTTGTCTTATTTCTAGTTAAAATGTTTTTTTTTTTAGTCAAAAAAAATCTCATTACACTTAAAACTTAAAAGACTCATCACTGGAAAAAAGTGAAAATTTACTTGAAACAGGTGAAAATTGTCAAATAACAAGTTATTTATCTGGTGATGACTCTTGTTTTAAGTGTAGTGAGATTTTCTGACTAAAAATGAGACATTTTAACAAGAAATAAAGACAAATATTCCTGGTAAGATTTGAGTTTTTGCAGTGTTGCCCAGTCATGTATATTTTCTTGTATTTTACCTGTTTTATATTCTAAAGTCACACTTAAAAGTAATTCCACTTCTCTGTCACTCCAAACGAAAGACTCGTTCATCTTGGAAGTAACTGGATCATTTGTTGATGTTTTTTTCCAGGATTCTGATTGGCTAGCATGACTTTATCTTCTCGTTACACTGCCCCCTGTAGGTCTGGCTGCTCATAGCACCTTAACAGTATTTATGCAGGTTCCTGTAAATTATGGTATTTTTAAAAACGTAGAGGGGGAAATATCCGTTTTTGTAAATACCCGGCTATGTGGAAACGTGGCCTGAAAGTGTGAAGGCCAACGTGGAGGGCTGGTCTGCTGCAGTAGCTGCAGGAGCTGCAGGAGCTGCTGGTCCTGCCGGTCCAGCTGTTGCCACGACAACAGCTCAGCTGGGCCATGAAAAAACCTGAGCAGTCAGGGCCACCAGTCTGGTCTGGTCTGTGTCACACATGCCTCCACGTACCTTCAGATCGCAGGAACCTTGTGCTGGTTCCTGTGTACCCATCGTTGGGAGTTATGTTGCAGGAGCTACAACTGATGGAGGTTTACAAGCTGCACCAAGCTGCACCAGGCTACACCTGGTGGTCATCAGAATCAGAATCAAACGGTAAAGTAAATAAGCAAATGTAGTAAATAAACAAATATAGGCACTTATTAACATATATACCAAAGAAAACTGAAAGGTGCAGCAGTATGAGGTAGAAAAATGACAGCTCTAAATAAAATAGCATATGTACAATTATTATTTTTTTTTTTAAGTGAAAGGTGCAGCAGAATGAGGCAGACATGATTGTTGCTGGATGGTGCATTGTTACAGCATGTGATAGTTATTATAATTACTGCTATTATTGTTATTGCACGGTGATTAGTTTCCCTGAGACTCTATTCATTGGGAGAGTTTGTCAGAGCAACAGCTTGGGGGAAGAAATCACATCACAACAGCCACTGCTTTCAATTGTTTTGATCATTATTCTTCTGGGTCTCAAACACACCAAACTTGGCGCATCAGCTGGGAAGTATGTGCATTATCCTTGTGGCATTTACCTTTACTGATATTCAGTGTGGGTTTTGTAGCATCCGACACACTCTTCAACATGTCCAGACTATTTCCTCTCTACAAGGGGGGGATAATGCTTTTTCATAACAAAATGCTTAAATGACTGTTGTTGGGGCTTGGAACCCTCCGCACAGGATGAGCCGTTAGCGGCGGGGGGTAAAGCACGGTGACACACAGAGGAAGGAAACTCCACCGCTGGTTTTTAGAGCTCTGAGCTTTCTTTCATTGGAAGATCAGTGTATTTTACAAGGCTGCTCAGTAATGGCAGGACGGTGGACAGCAGGCTTTACAGCAGCGGGTTTGTCCTCTCTACCTGGCCGAATTAGGGCCCTAAGCAACATGTTATTTGGAGGCCCCCCGCCCCACACCCTCACACCTCACCCCTACTCTTCCCCCTCACCTACATCCCAAATGTATCATTGGTACAAAATGACCGTATAACACACCATTTAACTTGACAACCTTTATCAATAAGAACAAATGTACGGTATGTATAGATTAAGTAGTTTGACTGTATGGGTAAAAAAAAACATGAAATAAATAAATAAATAAATATTAATATAAAACTGAAATAAAAAAATCTGAGTCACAAATAGCGATCAATTACCCATCAAAAGAAAGTTACCGGTACTTCCACCACCTCAAAACCACAAAACCACCTCAAAAAGCCTCAAAGCAGGTCTAGCAGGTCTGAAATCAGAACTAAACGCACGTTCATCTCCTTAAAAATAGTCAAACTTCTTAACAACATAAATTGATATAAAACTGTAGCCAATATGTTATATATTGACTGAAAATTCTAGCTTATATACGACCAACTGGTCATGTGACCACTCTTTTTCAGCAGAGATGAATGCAGAGGGCGTTAACAAGGTGTTCAATAAATGTTCATCAGGACCGCTGGAAAAACACAATCCTCCTTCTATACAGAGATTCCTATCTGATGAGTGGCAGCTCAGGTGTTTCTGCTACAACGTTTTATTTCAATAAAATCCCCACCTTCAAGTGAAGCACGAGTTTCCTCGTGTTTTGCCTTTTTTTCATCTCTTGCTCCTGATTCGTGATAAAATCTCAGCTTCTGCAGTTCTGCAAGAGCCTGTCTGCAGGCGCAGCCTCTGATTGGTCAGATGTCTAGTGCTGCCAATCATTGCCCGGTCAGATTACAGGTCTCTTTTCCCTCCTCCACCTCACAGTAGCGCACATGCATTACCGTGCAAATGCATCCCCTCGCGCAAAATGTGGCCCCCGTTGGAAGATGAGGCCCTACACACAGCGCGTGTTCTGCGTTTAGGGAGGGGCGGCCCTGCCTGGCCGTTTCCGAGTCTGATTGGACCCCCTCCATTACACAGCTCCCATTAACATTCAGTGACGTGGCACCCCACTCTCACACTACAGACATAAATCAGTATTTACAGACTAACATATTTACATACAACATACATGTCGACTAACTGAATCAAATGAATAACAGCAAAGCAAACAAGCAAATAAAGGAGACAAACTGATGAGAATCCCCATCCACGTCCACCCCCTCTACTCTAACTCCATGGTCTGCCCAACCAGAGGACCAGCAGCTTGGGTCGCCCTCATACGTGCACACTGTGAAGCCATACCCAGTGACCACTCAGACAGAGAGATTCCCGAGCTCTTACCAAAGTAATACAGTAATCCCTGGTTTTTTGCGGGGGTTACGTTCCAAAAAGAACCCGTGATAAGTGAAATCCATGAAGTAGCAACCTTTTCTTTTTTTTTTTTTTTTTTACAATTATTATACAAGGCTTCAAATTGCAGAGATCAGCCCCACCACGACCCGAGTAATTGGATTTGAATGGGAGAAAATTAAAAATGATTATGAAAAAAAAAAATACAATAAGTACAGTAGGACAAACTGTGACTGGCGCGTATTTCACTGCTCTGACGATGCTGCTGTATCCTGACTCTGTCTTTTTCTCCTAAAGCCGCGGTGCAGGTGTGTTTTTTCCAGAGAAGAACATAGTTATGGGTCGTTGTTGTTGCTCTTTTTTCTTCTGGGCAAAAAGATTGTTATAAACCGACACCATGGATTATATCTGAGACTGTAATGAACGATTCATCAAAGGTCCCGTTCTTGAGCTGCTGCTGAAGCTCATTGGCCGTTCTCAGCTTGTTGCTAAGCAACCAACGTTATTGACACAGGAAGTGAAGAAGCGGGGAGACTGTTTAGCCAATCAGAATGCAGAACACAATGCACAATGTAAATCCATGAAGCAGCGAGACGTGAGAGGTGAACCGCGTTATAGCCAGGGAGTACTGTATAACAAACCAAAACCTACGCAAAATAGTAAACAGTGTCACACACACAGGTGTTTTCCACGTCAGTGAGGGGCTGGTGACCTGAACCCTCACAACTATGAACTTCAATGATTTAGCAACCTCACAGAAATCAGTCATGTAAAACTGAAATATCAGTGGGCTCAACTCTGAACCCTGGAGAGCCCCCTAAGAAAACTTCAGTAGCTTTCAATCTGTGTTATTTAATTTATTATTCTCCAATCTGATCTTTTATTAGCTAAGCTAACCAATACAGTCATACTCCAGTGCCTTTTTTTGTTATCGCCTCTTTTTTCCCCCCCCGAGTACTGAAAGGTCTGTTGGGGTAAAGTTGCCTGAAACTCCCGGCCCTGGGAAGATGTTTTCCAGTTGTGAATTATTTCTCTCACTGCCGAATGAGTCCAAATCGTTTGGAAATAGTTTTATAACCCTTCCCAGACTGATGGACAGCAACTTCTCTGAGACCACTGCCTATGTCTTTCCTCCCTGGCGCTGTGTTAATGCTCCAGACCAGCTAACTGCTGACATTTCTCATTTTACAGAGATTACCTTTGTTTATCCACAGTTGTCTTCTTCAGTAAATAATGACGCATTGTAACATGTCATGCTTCTGTTGTCCATCTGAGGTTTTGTTTATTTCCAGATGACTTTTCTAGTTCCGATCCAAACGTGAGAATTGAAGGAGGATGCACTTTTCTTTTCTTTTCTTTTCTGTTCCACACAGCTGTGGGTTGGATCTGATTCAGACCAGACACGCCTTTTAGGGGGTGTTCATTCACGCATTCATTTAACTGGCTGGTCTGTAGACCACACTGCAAAAACTCAAAATCTTAACAAGAATATTTGTCTTATTTCTAGTTAAAATGTCTCATTTTAGTCAAACACATCTCATTACACTTAAAACAAGTGTCATTACCAGAAAAATAACTTATTTGACCATTTTCACCTGTTTCAAGTAGATTCTCACTTAAAATAAGTAGAAAAAATCTGTCAGTGGAACAAGATTTTTTTGCTTGTAATGAGAAGATAAATCTTGTTCCACTGGCAGATTTTTCTACTTATTTTAAGTGAAAATTTACTTGAAACAGGTGAAAATTGAAAGTTATTTTTCTGGTAATGACTCTTGTTTTACGTGTAATGAGATTTTTTGACTAAAAAAATAGACATTTTAACTAGAAATAATACAAATTTTCTTGGTAAGATTTGGAGTTTTTGCAGAGCAGGTTCTACTTAACTGGCTGGTTTCTAGACCAGGTAGTATTTCTGGATGGATGGAGTGCGGTGGTGCAGCCGTCATGTCTGACGGAGACCTCTCTGTCTCTGTCTCCTCCCACAGTTCAGTAACGAGGCCCAGCAGCTGGAGTGGGCCAAGCGGGAGAGCGAGCGGGCTGAGCGCGAGCGTCTCAAGAGGCTGCGGCAGCAGGAGCAGGAGGACCTGGAGCTGGCCATCGCCCTCAGCAAGGCCGAGATGTCCAACGCATGACCCGGAGCCGGCGCCGCCTCCCCTGCACCCCCTGAGACTGACATTCACACTGGAGCAGCTCCCACACGGACTACAGACGGTGCAGAACACACTCCTCCACCCAGCGCTGCCCAGGCTGAGCGCTGAGGGCCGGACTCGCAGGGAGGCTCAGCCCTGGACACAACTACAGCAGTATTTCAGTTACCCTCTCTCCTGCAGCCACCGCTTAGGAAGTGGCAACGTTACCAGGACTTCTCCAGAATCTCATCAGGGCCACAGAACAAACAGTTTTCCTTCTTGCTCACGTCACAGTATTCCTGGGGGTGGATGGTTTCTCACGAGGACTCACCCACGTGGACGTGTGCAGCGGTGAAGCTGTGGTTCATCCTCCCTCCTGGTCCACAGTGCACATGCCATCACACACACACCATTACACACACCCAACACACTGACGCTCCACAACCCTCCATGCACACGCTGTGCTAGCTGCTGATCATGTGACCTGAGCAGGCAGGGCCGCTGGCCGGTGTTGAGCAGCCCGGACACGCGTTAGCGTCGCTGCTCCAGAGCTGCACAAGTGAGCACACGGACGCTCGGATTCCCGCAGGGCTCTGATCCGGGGCCATGCTTTCTCAAACTCACCTGTTACACTTAAAGAAGGAAAAAATGCTACATTTGTGAGGCTAAAGCTCAAGTTTAAGTTTATCTAACAAAATTAGGATAGCTAGTAAACAGACATTAGCTTTGTGTAAATGTTGCTGTTATAAATGGTAGCTGAGCTAACACGACTTTAGGGGGAGAAGCCACTGAAGGCAGTAAAAAGTTAAAAAAAAAACTAAATTCCTAATTTCCTAGTCACAAATTTGCAAGAAACAACTCTAAAATGTTTACTTCATACTCTCACAAATAAATGAAGGAAAAAGATGGACATTTGTGTGAGAGAAGTAAAAGTTTCTGACTTCATAAACTTGTACATTTCTGAAAGAAAATGAGGAATTTTAGATTTTATAAACTCAAATCTTTGAGAGGAAACTCTGAATTTTTGACTTTATGAACTAGAAAATATCTGAAAGAAAAAAGAAAACTTAAACTATAAATAAATATAATATTTCAATATTTAAAAACTTGCAAATTTACAAGAAAACATGTTAGGCTGAGAAACCCCAGTGAGGGAAGCCCCGCCCACAGATGCATTATGGGTCACGACAGCTCACGGCAAACCCTTCACACTGTAAATAACACACACATAACACAATAACACACACACACACACACACACACACACACACACACACACACACACCCTGCAGGTCAGACCGGTGACAGAGGAGGAGGGAAGTCATGTGACCATGTGAAGCTCCTGAGCTGCATCTGCTGGTGTTTGGTTTGTTTCTCCCGTTTGTTTTAGTTTCTAAGAGCATCGCTTTGTTTTGAGTTCATCACTCCAGTTGTGTTCAGGCCTGAATGTGAAATGTGCGAGGTGTTTTATTTATGTGCTGATGTTTTTTATGTTTTAGTCCTTGTACTTGAAGTGGTAGATGCTGTGGGGGGGGCGGCGTCATCGCTGCTGCTGCAGAACAAAGTTCCCATGGAAAAGTGACTGACTGGAGCCTGAAGCTACGGAGGAGGATTAGGGCCATGCAGGAGGAAAAATATTTGAGAGGAAGATTTTCTTTTTATTGTGCACTTCAAGAAAAAAGTCGAAATGTCGAGAAAAAAATCGAAATGTCGAGATTAAAGGAGCATGAAGCTCCTTTTAAGAAATGAGACTCTCTAGCGCCACCCTTCACCACGACGGCCGTCGGGGGTACTGCAGCCAACAGTGAAGCCGGCACGGGAGAACGGGGAGAACGTGCATGCAGCGTCATGTGACGTCACATCTGCAGGACAGTGCGGGAAATTTGGCCCGGAATTGCAGCACATTTTCCAGCAACAGCCTGTTCAAGGCAACGGAGAGATACACTAGAGGAATCATTCTTTTGGGTTTGGAACTCTTCATCTGACATTATTACTAGAAAACTTAAAACGTATACACATTTTTTTCATTAATCCTGCCTCAAGTTCCTTTAATGTTGAAATACAATTTCAAGAATGAAGTCAAAATTTCGTGAATAAAATCGAAATTTCGTGAATAAAGTCTAAATTTTGAGAATGAAGTTGAAATACATTTCGACTTTTTTCTCGAAATGTATAATGAAAAAAAAGTCTTCCTCTTCTAAAATCTTATTTTTATTTTTCCCTTGCCTGGCGCTGATTCTCTCCCGTCTGAATCCGACGTCCTGCTGTTGTGACTGATTTCCAACCTGTCCAGACGGAGAGAGGAGGACAGGACGCTGATGTTTTGTCAAACGTCCCTCCAGGACCGAGGAGATCCCTTCTGTTGCTTAAAGGGAGAAATCATTTCCCTTTGGGGAATAATGAGGTGTTATTGAAATGAACTGACTTGAAATGACAACTACTGCTGCCGTGGTGATGGCGTGGAGCTGCTCCATCTCTCTTCCTGCTCCTCCATCATCTTCTGAGTAGCTGTTCTGATGGAACCACATGGAAGCAGGAGCTGGTCCTGAAACTCCATCTCCTGCTCCTCAGTGACACCACGGGCCTGGCCGGGTCTGGGGATGAGGCCTGGGCTCTGCAGTCAGCTGCTGCTCCGTCACCAGCAGGGACTGACGGCTGAAGGAATACGCATCTACATGGAGCCACCAGGTCTGCATTTAGCAGAAACTAGGGTCTAAACTCCCACCAGGACCCCTCAGATCCACAACTAACATCCTGGACCAGCCAATCACAGACAGGCCACAGGTTCCAGGGAGTTAGAGCTGATCACCCAGGACACATCTGAAGGTTTAGAGCTGGATGCAGATCTTCTTCTATCACACCAACCACCCACAAATGTCTGGGCTTACTCCTGGTCTCCAGCCTGGCAGCTCAGTCTCTCCTCGTCATGTGTCCTCACGTCTCAGTCCACACGTCTGAGTCCAGCCTGGAGCGTCTCCATATGTGTGACCCTGGTGGTTCCCTGGTGGTTCCCTGGTGGTTCCCCGGACCTGCTCCTTCCCAAACCTGTCCATCATGGTGTCTCCAAGCATCAGCTCACTCTTATTCATGCAGCGTGTATTCCAACAGCAGCTGCTCTAGGATCAGTCCAGACCAGAACACGACCCCCAGCAGTTATTACATTACAACGGCAGGTAACTCCAGACTCTCTTCTCCACCTCCCTGCTCGGCACCGTTGACGCGGAGACTCTGGACCTTCTTCATCTCTCCTCCTCACCGTCCCTCCTGCTGCTCTTTCACTTACACTCCTGTATTCTTTCTGCATCACCGGAGCTGCACCAGGGGAGAGATGGAGATGCCGGTCGGACCTCGTCTGTCCACCATCACCTTCACACTGCAAAAACTCCAAATCTTAACAAGAATATTTGTCTTATTTCTAGTCCAAAAAAATCTCATTACACTTAAAACAAGACTCATCACTGGAAAAAACAACAATTTTCACCTCAAGTTTCAAGTAGATTTTCACTTGAAATAAGTAGAAAAATCTGCAAGTGGAACAAGATTGTTTTACTTGTAATGAGAAGATAAATCTTGTCCCACTGGCAGATTTTTCTACTTATTTCAAGAGAAAATTTACTTGAAACAGGTGAAAATTGTCAAATAACAAGTTATCTTTCTGGTGATGACTCTTGTTTTAAGTGTAATGAGATTTTTTTGACTAAAAATGAGACATTTAACTAGAAATAAGACAAATATTCCTGGTAAGATTTAGAGTTTTTGCAGTGCATGGTGGAAGTTTGACGCCGTCCCCCTGGCTCGGGCCAGGGACCGGTTCTTTGACAGTCTCACAAGATGAGTTAGTCAGATGCCTGGAGCTGATGTCCACGGGGACAGCAGCACCGGTGCTGCCCGGCCGGGCTCCCCGTGATGGTGCAGGTCTACGTCCCCCTGGAGGAGCTGCAGGGTTCTGGACATCCATGTCCCATGTGGGTGACCAGCGCCTGCAGGAGGATGAGCCAGTCCTGCACCAGCAAGGACGTGTGGACCCAGACCCAGACCAGGAACCCAGACCAGGACCCCAGACCAGGAACCCAGACCAGGAATCAACCTGCAAAAACTCAAAATCTTAACAAGAATATTTGTTAAAATTGTTAATTGTTAATTGTTAATTGTTAAAAACTAGTTAAAATGTCTCATTTTTAGCAAAAAAAATCTCATTACACTTAAAACAAGAGTAATTATCAGAAAAATAACTTGTTATTTGTCAATTTTCACCTGTTTCAAGTAAAGTTTCACTTGAAATAAGTAGAAAAATCTGCCAGTGGAACAAGATTTATCTTCTTATTACAAGCAAAAAAATATTGTTCCACTGGCAGATTTTTCTACTTATTTCAAGTGAAAATCTACTTGAAACAGGTGAAAATTGTTGTTTTTTCCAGTGATGAGTCTTGTTTTAAGTGTAATGAGATTTTTTTTACTAAAATGAGACATTTTAACTAGAAATAAGACAAATATTCTTGTTAAGATGTTGAGTTTTTTTCAGACCAGGAACCCAGACCCGACCCAGGAACCAGGACCCTGACCTGAACCAGGAACCGGGTAGCGCGGCGTTGACCCCCCGCCGGCCCAGGTGACGAGCAGCGCCGGCTGCTGCCAGACAGGTTTTCTTTTTGTTTTCTCTGATGCTGCACCTGCTGCCGCTGCAGCAGGACCGTGGTTCTGAAGTGTGTTCTGATAAGCTGCCAGCCCATAAGCTCACCGGTCCCTACGGACCCCCAGGTTCTGCTGGTTCTGCTGTCTGAGGGAGGGAGGTTATCTGGTTGTGTCTGGGTCTGATTCTGCTGCAGAGCACCAGTCAGAACCAGCAGGCCCGGCTGCTCCTCCGCCCAGCGTCCACTGTGCAATAGAAGTGTTTACTTTAGTTCTGTCGTGTGTCGTCACATGTGATTGTTGATGTGTGTAGATTATTTATGAGTCCGCGAGCAGCTGCCTTGTTCTTCCAGAACCTCCGTCTCCGGGTCCACGGGTTCAGGAGGAAACGTTCATGAACACATTCACAGCTCGTCTTCTCTCTGTGTCGGGCGTCTGCTGTCTCCACTCACACAGACGTCTGGTTACTGTTTTATTTCTCATGTGGGGACTATTTGATCAGACCTGGCAGGTTTAGTTTTGATCTCAGAGCTTGGTGGATGTATTTCCTTCCTCAGCCCAACAGCCCAACCCCCCCGTCGGCAGATATCCAGCTGTGATATGAACATGCTTCTACTGTGTGTCCCGTCTGTATAAAGCTGTGAGATACGGAGCCGCTGCATGACCAGTGGGAGGAGCGTTGTTGGTCAACGGCAGCTTCCTCATCTTCTGTTTTACAATAAAGGTTAAAGTGGAACCGGGAACCTGTGTGTCTGCAGATGATTTCACTGATTCACTCACCTTAACCTGTGATGCTAACCACAGTTTTCCTGCAGTTCTCACAACAGCATTAACGTTTGATCTGTTTAGGGGCTTCTCAAATCAATCAGCGTAAACTGCTAAACCTGCCAGATATCCTGCAGAAGCCAGACTCTTTCTCAGGATCGGCAGCGTACTGCAAAAACTCTAAATCTTACCAGGAATATTTGTCTTATTTCTAGTTAAAATGTCTCATTTTTGGTCAAAAAATCTCATTACACTTAAAACAAGAGTCATTACCAGAAAAATTACTTATTTGACAATTTTCACCTGTTTCAAGTAGATTTTCACTTAAAATAAGTAGAAAAATCTGCCAGTGGGACAAGATTTATTTTCTCATTACAAGCAAAAAAATCTTGTTCCACTGGCAGATTTTTCTACTTATTTTAAGTGAAAATCTACCTGAAACAGGTGAAAATTGTTGTTTTTTCCAGTGATGAGTCTTGTTTTAAGTGTAATGAGATTTTTTTTTGACTAAAAATGAGACATTTTAACTAGAAATAAGACAAATATTCTTGATAAGATTTTGAGTTTTTGCAGTGTGATGTTTCAGCAGCAAGTATTGTTGTCGGTGAAAGTGTACTTTATTCTGTGTATTTGCACCTGTAACAGCGTTGTGCAAACCGGGCTGCAGCAGGAACTGGAACACTGTCAAACCCGGGGCCTCAGACCCGTCCTGGACGACGAGGCGCTGCCGTCTGTCTTCTGCCAGATTCAATCCCACTTCATCAACATATAGGAATGTTGAGGGTGAGAACAAACGTAGTCAGTGTAACGATCATTTGGGACAACACACTGTAGAGTATGTTCTGTAAGGCAAGGCACGTTTATTTGTACAGCACAATTCAACACAAGGTAATTCAAAGTGCTTTACATCAACATTAAAAGCAGCAAGACACAATTAAACAGTAAATAACAAATAAAATGATATAAAATGATAAGAAAAGAGGTAAAATAATAAAGAGCACAAGTTGTTAAACAGTAAGGGCAGTAGAGTCCAGCAGGTACATCTCATTCTTACAATGGCAAGAATTACGTTTGTTCAAAACGTACAAAGACCGGGTCAAATACAGGATTACAAACGTAATCTGTAACAATTCATACGGTGAATTAAACCAATTTGACAATTCTATGCCACAATACCTGTTTCCAGCTCTTATTTCACACAACTGATGAGAATTACGTTTCTATATGGTCAAAACGTAGATATAGTTACAGTAACATGCGTGACGCTGCAGTGCAGGACATAAAGGTTTGGCTCTAAACAGAGTAAAGCATGCGTACACGTTTCAGCTGTACATGCTGGTGACGGAGCTCCTTCACCAGGAGTCATGGAGGGGAGAAACACAATATTAACATCACAAAGGAAGAAGCTGCACTTAATGCCGTCAGTCCACATCAGACCCGCTCCTGGTTGTGCACTTCAATTACATTCAGTTTTATTTGTATAGCGTCTATTAGACTATAGAAGTTGTCTCTAGGATCTTTCCAGAGACCAGAACATAAACCCCCGAGCAATTATTACATAAACAATGGCAGGTAAAAACTCCCCTAGTGGGAGAAAAACCTTAAGCCAAACAGTGGCAAGAAAAACTCCCCTTTAGGAGGAAGAAACCTGGACCAGGACCTGGATCATAAGGGGGTAGAAACCTGGACCAGGACCTGGATCATAAGGGGGTAGAAACCTGGACCAGGACCTGGATCATAAGGAGAAACCTGGACCAGAACCTGGATCATAAGGGGGTAGAAACCTGGACCAGGACCTGGATCATAAGGGGGTAGAAACCTGGACCAGGACCTGGATCATAAGGAGGAACCTGGACCAGGACCTGGATCATAAGGAGGAACCTCCAGCTGGACAGCAGGAGCGGGTCAAAGTTGCAGCTTCACCGAAAGAACAGCAACCTCCTGGTCCTGGACCTGGACCTGGACCTGGACCTGGACCTGGACCTGGTAAACTACAAGCATCAGAAGACTCAGAATGGACCATCTCTCCGCACCAGAGCAAATCCAGACTGCTCTGATCTTTGTGCGTGTAAGTGTTGTTGTTTCCAGGGTGTGTAATGATCCTGATGAATCAATAACGCATCACAGACATTTATTTTCTCCCTTGATCTTTAATTTAGAGGCACGTAAACGTGTTTAAATGAGGGTACATATGAACATTAGTGTGCAGGGTTTCCACAGCAAACGCAGAAGAACCCGCTGGATGTTTGAGAACATGGACGGAGGTGAAACTGGTCAGCTGCAGACGTAAACGTCTTCTCTTATTATAGATTCCAAGCTTCAAGAAGTGTGTCCTGCTGTAACTATGAAAGGACCAGAAATATCCCGTCAGTCAGCTGACTGCCTGCACTTCCTTCAGCTTCCATGTCACATGACCCACAGTCACAAGTCCCAGGAAGTTGGAATATGGCAGAACTTCCTGTGAAGAACCTGGATTCTGTTTGTAAGAGTGATGTGGTATGAGATAAGTGTGAACGACAGCCGTCCTGGCGCCGCTCTTCCTGGTCCATGACGTCACGTGTTGTGGTCTGGGTAGGGGAACTACTGAGCAAGTATTCATACTGAGAAACATCAGCGAACAGGTTCATGAGTGGCAAGCAACACTATTATTTAATTTTGTAAACTTCAAAAAGGCTTTGGACTCCGTCCATCATGAAAGCCTGTGGATCATAATGAGGAAGTATGGAATCCCGGGGAAGATTGTGAGAATGGTCCAATCGTTCTATGAGGACTTCCAGTGTGCAGTGGAAGACCAAGGAGAAACATGCAAGTGGTTCAACCTTAAAACCGGCGTGAAACAGGGATGCAACATGTCCGGCTTCTTGTTCCTAATAGTAATGGATTGGATAATGCGTCGGACAGTTAAAAAAGGAGAAAATGGGATTCGCTGGAAGCTGACATCAAAACTGGACGACCTGGACTTGGCGGAAGACGTAGCATTGCTCTCCTCCAAAAAACGACATATGCAGAGTAAAACAACACAGATGAAGGAAGAGGCCAAGCCAGTAGGACTCAGGATCAATACACAGAAAACAAAAACTATGAGGATCAACGCAAGAAATCAGGAGAAAATCCAAATCAATGGGCAAGACATGGAGGAAGTAGACCAGTTCACCTATGTAGGAGCCACAGTTTGTAAAGAGGGAGGCGGAATGAAGGACCTAAAGAATAGACTGTCGAAAGCGAGAGGAGCATTTGTCAGACTTGGGAAGACCAGGAGCTCTAACAGCATCACCAGAAGAACAAAGACACTGGTAGTACCAGTATTACTATACGGATGTGAGACCTGGAAAATGAACAAAGAGACAACAAGGCTGTCGATGTATTTCATAATAGATGCCTACGAAGAATACTCTGAATAAGTTGGCAGGATCACGTCAGTAATATACAACTACTGGAAAGAGCTGATATGAGACCACTCAGCAATGAGGGGAAGTTGCGAAGATGAAAGATGATTGGGCACTTACTGCGGCAGGACCACAACAACGACTGCAACATAGCAATGACTCGGGCACCAGAAGGGAAGAGAAGACAGGGAAGACCAAAGAGCACCTGGAGACGTACCTTCACGAAGGAGAAAAGGGAAGGAGGATGGAAATCATGGCTGGAAGTGAGAACTGCAGCAGCCGACCGTCAGACGTGGAGGAGCTCTGGTGAGGCCTTATGTGCCACAAGCCACCAAGTGGATAGGTAACAGGTAACAGGTAACAGGATGTGGTCTGGGTCCTCCAGGATGAGGCTGTGCGTTCTGGGGTCAGGGCTGGGGTCAGGGCTGGGGAGTCTGCTGGTCTCTGGTTGGACCGGGAGGCTGGGGCTGCAGGGACGGATGTGTGATCCGGCCCCCAGCAGATGGCACCCTGCTCCCATCTATGCCGCCCTGCATTTCCTCAGAAAGAACCTGTGAAACTGTGAATCATCACCGGGACCCGGGAATCACCTCCAGTGAAACGTTCCACCCCGCAGGACAACACTGTCAGCACACCAGAGGGTTATCAGGCCTCTGGTCTCTGTCCTGATCAGGAATCCTCAGCTGCATCATCAGCTGCATCAGCTGCATCATCAGCTGCATCAGCTGCATCATCCGCTGCATCAGCTGCATCATCAGCTGGATCAGCTGCATCATCAGCTGCATCATCAGCTGCATCAGCTGCATCAGCTGCATCAGCTGCATCAGCTGCATCATCAGCTGCATCATCAGCTGCATCAGCTGCATCAGCTGCATCAGCTGCATCAGCTGCATCAGCTGCATCATCAGCTGCATCATCAGCTGCATCAGCTGCATCAGCTGCATCAGCTGCATCAGCTGCATCATCAGCTGCATCATCAGCTGCATCATCAGCTGCATCATCAGCTGCATCCTAGAAGTCCTGGAACCTGCCTGGCCCGGGGCTTTAACCAGCTAGGAACTCCTCCTCACTGACATGAGTTACCATCACTAGTTCTTATGTAACAAGTCCTCGTGAAGCTGTGATGCTTCAGTGAACATAGGAAAGAAAGTATTAGCTTTGCATGTTTACTCCCACTCTGTGCTTTGGTTTGCTCACATCACTTCTGTGCATGTAGGTTACCATAGCAACCATGTGGATGAGGGAATGTTAGGGAGGGGACACAGACTGGATGTGATGTCACGGTGTGAGCAAGAAGATCAGTTTCTGATGCCGATCACTCGTCAACGTTGACCTCAAAGCTCCCGCTGATGTCATGAAACGCAGACCAGGACCACTTACCCCAACCTTACCAAACAACAACACATTCAAACGTCCTCTTCAAACAGAGCTGTGATCTCTGGGGGAACGGTGGAGGCAGCGTCCTCCGTCTCCGTGGTGAT
Organism: Cololabis saira; assembly: GCF_033807715.1. NCBI lineage: Eukaryota > Metazoa > Chordata > Actinopteri > Beloniformes > Belonidae > Cololabis > Cololabis saira. The sequence goes on along the minus strand of NC_084599.1, from coordinate 5,490,653 downwards.
GATGGGGATGATGGGGATGAACTGCAACACTGGTGGAGTAACATCTAAAATCATCTGAGTTGTTCCTTGTTTTAGCAGGTTATGTTATTATGTCATGTTCTTATATTAACCTCTGATTTAAAAACAGCAAAACAAGATATTTGTGTTAAAATATCCAAGTTCAACGAAATTCTACAGAAAAGCTAATGTATGGATAATTTGGGGTGTGGTTTTTGACGGGCAGCTGGGACAATCATTTTGGCTACTTTAGGCTCCAAACACAACATTTGCAACAGGAACTTTTACTTTGATACCTTTAGTGATTGTGAACATCTTTTGTAAGTTTCATCTGGCTTTTATTTTGAAAAAAGTACTCGGGAACTCATTCTTTAAGTGATAATGGATGTTAAATTGTGAATTCACCCTGTCATAAACTTTTAAAGTGCTATATATTTTTTTTTCCCTTTTGTGTATGTTTGCAGGCCGGAGCCTCGGCTTAAGGTTTTTCTCCCACTAGGGGAGTTTTTACCTGCCATTGTTTATGTAATAATTGCTCGGGGGTTAATGTTTATGTTCATGTTCTGGGTCTCTGGAAAGCGTCTAGAGACAACATCTGTTGTATTAGACGCTATATAAATAAAATTTAATTGAATTGAATTGAACTATATAAGTTCTGATCAGAGGTGGCAGAAATGTTCAAACAAACGATAAAAGCTGAATCTCCAAACTCAAAGATGCTGTTTTTAGGTGAAAGAAAGAAGTCAACCCTCCAAGACCACAAAGTTTCAGGATGATTTGAACATTCCTTCATTATTTTCACTTACAAGAAAATAAGAAAAATGAAAAGACAGAAAACTGAAAATGTGATAGTTTGAGTATCTTAAACACTGAACATTTGAAGAAGTGGTTGTGATAATGTGTGTAATGTTGTAATAATGCAGCTGTAATAATAAATAGTTCTGCAAAGTGCGTCAGTCTCACACTTATTATTCACCAGCACTTCCTGCCAGGCGAGCAGGATCTGATGAGCGTTTGGGTGGGGTTCCGTGGTAAAGACACAAATCTCACATGTTTCTTTCATGTTGTCACGATAAAACGAGCTGAAAGTAACTTATCTTGATCACACACTTTCGGTTTCCATCACTGAACAAACATGAATGTTTGTTGACATTATCTCAACTGTATGGCAAGCCTATTGGATCTTTTTTGTAGTCATTTTCTTCATTAATTGCAGATATTTTCAAAGCGTTTTCAGGTATTCTCAATCTGTTTTTAATTTATTTTAGTTAATTAGATTAATTAATTACACTGCTAATTAACGCATTATGAAAATTAATGCAATTAATTATGAGTGGCAAACCTGCGTTGCTAGTCAAACTAACAAAGCAGTGACAGACCTGGACGACTCAGAGGAGACTCAGCTAATCTTTGCTGGGCCTTTGAACGGCAAGTTTATGTATAAAAAGAAAGAAGACGGGACTATCAACAAGAACGCGGTGATTTGTACATTTTGTAAAAACGAACAAACTCAATAGCAAAGTGGGTTGCTGCTGATTGCAATCTGTATAATTTTGAATTGAGTCTGCTTAAGTGCCTATTTGAGACTCAGCCTTTTTTTATTTCTGAATTTTATTTATTTAACTGTATTTGTATTGCATTTTGAATAATGCACCTGGCCTAATTGGTTTGCTGATGTACTTGAGCTTTTTCTTTTGAATTTCATTTATGAAACACTTCACCAATACAAATGTGGATTTAAAATGTTCTTAGTGTATTACATTGATTAGTCATGCACTGCAATGTTGTAATGTCCTAGAATTCAAATTCTTTTTTGGGGATCTTTAGCAGATATGAAATGCGATTAATTTGATTAATTAATTATAAATCCTGTAATGAATTAGATTATTTTTTTTAATTAACTGACAGCACTAATTTATTTCAAAATGCTCAATCAAAGTTGTATTTCATGAGCCTCTGGACTTGCCGTACCCATGATGACAATCACACTCAGGACTCGGAAACATTGTTACCATTTATTTTAATACAAATAATAAAATAAAACATTTACAGAAAATAAACATGTTATTTACAGGCGTGACGGTCTGAACTCCCGTCACACGGAGATGATGCAACAGGAAACTTTCATTGTTTCAGTCCCAGCGGTTTTTCAGGAAAACGTTGTCTCTGAGCTGATTCTGTCTCAGCCAGCAGAGAACAGGTCACAGGACGGCGCGGTCATGAGACGCCCAAGGCACTAATGGACGGGAAACAAACGTTTGTCTGATATGTAGAGGAAGAACAAGGTTATTGATGGCAGGAATGTAGAACCAGCTACGTTAGAAGACTCCAGTCTGACAGAATTCTTCTGTCTTTGTCACATTTGTTCATCGTTTCTCTTCAAAAATGATGTTTCAATCATTTGTCTTGTCGGTCTTGTCTCTGCATTTGTCCCGTCTATTGTTAATGATCGGGATGAGTCCTTTATCTGCTTCTGCGTGAGTGCAGCTGCGTCCGACCCCCAGGTCTGGAGTTCAGTCAGTGATTGGAGGCAGATTGGAGGCGTTGGTGCAGAACCTCCTGCTGCAAACGCGGGCCTCCTGCGGCCCTTGTCTGTCCGGCCCTTGTCTGTCCGGCCCCCCCGGCCCCCTCACATGTGCCTCTTCATGTGCAGCGCCAGGTGGTCGGAGCGCGAGAAGGCTCGCTCACACAGGTGGCACTGGAACGGCCGGTGGCCCGTGTGCTTGCGGAAGTGGCGCGTGAGCTCGTCGGAGCGGGCGAACTTCCAGCCGCAGCCCTCCCAGCTGCAGTGGTACGGCTTCTCCCCTGGGGGGCGCACACACACAACATTATTAGTTAAGAAACAATTATAGAACACTGAAATAGAGATCACTGAAACAGCAGCTGCTGAGACTGATTGTCTGACATCCTGGAAATTGAAACATTGTTGGTTTTGACTGATGTTGAATGTATTTTTTTTCTTTCTTTTTTCTGTATTAGATCAGTTGTGAAGTTCAAGACTACAAATGAAATGATATTGTGAACTGCTTTTTCAGACTTTTAAGATGAACTCTTAACTGTGCAGTGTTTTTGTTTTGTGTTGTGTTATGTTCTCATTTTTCATTTTTTTTGAGTATTTTTAATTTGATATTATTTTTATCTGGTGGAAATGTATTTGGTTTGCTTTTATTATTTTATGTTTAGTAATTTATTATTTTAAAATGTTGGTGGACCCCAGGAAGAATAGCTGCAGTCCTGCTGTAGCTATGGGGATCCTAATTAAACAATGAAACAATTAAACACACACGTCAGCGGGGTCGCATCACACAAATGCAATGACACCGGTGTTTGAACCATCGCAGCCACAAGAGGGCGCCCTAGTGCCCCCCAAGCTACAAACAGAATTTAGAGCAGTAAAAGCAGGTCTGGGTCGGTCAGAACATTCAGTACGTGCACATGCAGCGATTCAAACTGGTTGGAGATCATTTGCACACATCGTACTGACTTTTAAACTGCATGTGAACACCTTAAGTCAGTCAAGTAATCTGATCAGACTGGATTCGTCAACCCGCTTGCAGCACCTAGATAAGCCAGTCGCAACCGCCTTGTTAATGCCATGTGTACGGAGACATGGATATTACAGTCTGCGCATGCTCGAGAATTTCCCCCGGGTGGGGTTTTCCCCCGGGGGAGGGGATTCACCCGGAAGTGAAAGGAGACGACGCAACGCTGCTCAGTAGTAGCTCCCTGGGGTGTCGTGTGACTGCTTCAGGGGTGTCGTCAAAATATTTCCTATTCTGACATTTCATATATAAATACTGTATTTTCGCGACCATACGGGCGCCGTGTGAAAAGGCATAGCCTCAGTCTTATGTGTCATATTTCTGTATTTAAAACACACACGGCGCACCGACCGAAACGGCACACACACAAGAACACACACACACACACACACAAGCACACACAAGCACAGGAGTGTGCGTATTTAAAAATACAGCGGGAGCAAAACTTTGTTTGATTGTAGGCTACTTTATTTCAGTTTTTACATTAATCAAACCCATTAAGTCTCATCCTCTGTTTCTGCATTAAAGAGCTCCGCTAAATCAGCTGTGCCAGTCCGAATTCCTCGCTGTCAGAGTCACGTTCCGTGCCGTGCGGTGCCTCGGAAATGCACGCTTTTGCAAAAGCTCGCAAAATAATCCCAGCAGACACGTTAGCCCACGCATCAACAATCAATCTGCAAACTGTGGCATAAAAAAAAAACAAAATACGTCGTACCTTACGCCGTAGGCTGCGTCTATTTAACGCGGACCTAATGCCGCGTTCCATTTATCCTCGGAAGTGGGGATTTCCCAGTCCCCAGTCGGAATTTTCAACTGGAACGCCCCTCAAAGTGGGGTTTCCCACTGGGAAAGTGGGAGAGTCTTCACCACCCCCGAGTTACCATTCCAAGATGGCTGCCATTCCCAGTTCCCACTTCCGATTTCCGAGGTAAATGGAACGCGGCATAAACTCCGGAACCGGCAGACATAAATCTCTAAATTTCGGAGCAAATTTCTTAACAGGCGTAGCTACAACTGTTAGATTTCATCTATTAAACCAACATCTTCCTAAATGATTTATTTCAGCCGGCGTGATTCTCAACAGAGCAGCGTCCCAGAGAGAGTTTCTCTCCCGGGGCTGACGCAGCAGCTTGACCGGGCGGACACGTCTCTTCTCGGGCTGTGAGCTGAGGCTGCTCCCCGGGGGCGGCGGCTCTTCTCATCTCCGAAAACATCGGGTCAAATTTCTTAACAGGCGTTATTTGGATAAACTGAGCCCCGATTGCGGATCTTAAGGTTACCTTTATACCTGAAAAAATATTAAAACTTAATAAAGTGCCATATTAACAGCGCTACAGCTGAAATTAAAACAGCTTTTGGCTCTCTGCTTCCTGATCAGGTTAGGGATGAAAACGAGGGGGAGTAGGAGAAATGGGACAGGCACCTGGGCCAAGTGCCCTAGATCTCAAGTGCCCTAAAATCTCCCCCTTCTTTTTTAGGGGTTAGGGAAGAAAAGAAGTGCGAGTGGAGAAAAGAAGGGCGAGTGAAGGAGAATTCCGCTTGTTGTTAAGCGGAGGTCAACCGGAAGTGGCTCTTTGTTGAAATGGTTACCATGGTTACCTCGGGTACAGCGCCACCTAGCGTCACGGAGTCAGCCATGCTCTGGTTACAGTGGTTTATTCAATCTGATTCAGTCTGATCTCAGAACAGCATGTGTAATCAGACAAGTTGATCCAATCTTCTGCATGTCATTATCTGATCAGATCTCCAACCACCTTGAATCGCTGCATGTGCACGTACTAACTGAGGCCCCTGGAACCTACACTACACACCTGTCACCTGTCCTGAATCATTGCATCAGTTTTTTCTTTTTGTCAACATTTTAACAGAATTTATGACTTTTCACTTGGAAATTCAACAGTTGATAAAGTCACAAATATAAAGTTGGTTTTCTTCATTTAATATTTGTGAATTTATAAAAGACAACAATTTTTATTTTTATTCACAAACCTGTGAGTTTCAAAATGTTTTAGGTTTCTGGGTTTTTTGGTGACTTTTGTTTGTTTCTTTTTTTTAAATTTGCTAAATTCCAAAGTCACAGAAAACATTCTTGTAAGAGTTAAAGTCATCATTTCTAAAATCCTAATTTCCTTCCTGAATGTTGAGTTTTCCTCTTGCGTCTTTCATCTAACTTGGGGGTAGTTCCTCTGGTGGGGGGTAGTTATGGGGGGTAATTACCTGTGGGGGGGTAGTTATGGGGGGTAATTACCTGTGGGGGGGGGTAGTTAGGGGGTAGTTATGGGGGTAGTTCCTCTGGTGGGGGGTAGTTATGGGGGGTAATTACCTGTGGGGGGTAGTTATGGGGGGTATTTACCTGTGGGGGGGTAGTTATGGGGGGGTAATTACCTGTGGGGGGGTAGTTATGGGGGGTAATTACCTGTGGGGGGTAGTTATGGGGGGTAATTACCTGTGGGGGGGTAGTTATGGGGGGTAATTACCTGTGGGGGGGTAGTTGTGGGGGGTAATTACCTGTGGGGGGTAGTTATGGGGGGTATTTACCTGTGGGGGGGTAGTTATGGGGGGTATTTACCTGTGGGGGGGTAGTTATGGGGGGTAATTACCTGTGGGGGGTAGTTATGGGGGGTAATTACCTGTGGGGGGGTAGTTATGGGGGGTAATTACCTGTGGGGGGTAGTTATGGGGGGTATTTACCTGTGGGGGGTAGTTATGGGGGGTAATTACCTGTGGGGGGGGGGGGGGGGGTAGTTACTGTTATGGGGGGTAGTTATGGGGGGTAATTACCTGTGGGGGGGGGGGGGGGGGGGTAGTTACTGTTATGGGGGGTAGTTATGGGGGGTATTTACCTGTGGGGGGTAGTTATGGGGGGTATTTACCTGTGGGGGGTAGTTATGGGGGGTAATTACCTGTGGGGGGGTAGTTATGGGGGGTAATTACCTGTGGGGGGGTAGTTATGGGGGGTAATTACCTGTGTGCGTCCTCAGGTGGGCCTTCAGGTGAGAGCTCTTGGTGTAGGTCTTGCCGCAGCCGCTGAAGCTGCAGGTGTGGGTGGCCGTTCTCTTGCGGGGCCAGGACCGGCGGCCCCGGCGGGGCCTGGAGTCCAGCAGGTCCAGGGGGGAGGACGGGGGGGTCAGCAGCCCCCGCTGCCCCCCGGGCCCCGGGGCCGTGGGGAACTGGTGGGGGCCCCCGAAGGGCAGCTGCTGGGGGAAGGGGGGGGCGGCAGTGGAAGCCCTGGGGGAAGCTGAGCGGCGTGGGGCACAGCAGGTCGTCGGGGCTGAGGGGGGGGGTCAGGCTGCCGGGGCCCTGGGGGGGGGACCCCGGCTGCTCCGGGGGGGACATGCAGCACCCGCCTCCCTCCTGCTTGATGCTCACGCCGCTGGGGGGGGCCCCGACGCCGCCGTACCCCTCCGCGGAGGGGGGCTCCACCTTGATGCTCAGGTGCTCCGAGAATAAGTCCTGAGGGGCGAAGGGCGCGGAGCTGATGAGGAAGCGGCCCTGGACCCCGGGGCCCCCGGGGACGGGGCCGGGGGGGCTGAAGCCGTCTGCATCGGGGCGCAGCAGCTCCGCCATCAGGCTGCTGTAGGGCGGAGGGGGAGCGCAGGCATCCACGTCCGGCCCGAAGCCCGCCGCCGGCTGGTAGCCCTGCGGCCTGAAGGCTGGCGCTGCCGCCTCGGCGGGGGCCGCGCCGGCGGTCCCGGTGGGGGTCACGCCGGCGGTGCCGCTGCTGTTGGCCAGGATGAAGTCAAAGTCCAGGAACTTGTCCAGGTCCTCGTCGTCCTTGTGGTCCACGCAGCCGTGGTCCAGGTCCAGCAGGCTTCCCACCGCGCCCTTCCAGCGCTGCAGAGAGAGCAGGGGTTAGTGAGGTCCGGCAGCACCGCGGGCCGGGACCAGGACCAGGTCCAGGCCCAGGCCCGTTAACCCGCATCTGCTGCCACTGTTACGTAAAGCCCCAGATAGACTTGCAGTTCAGACCGCGTACGCATCACGGCCGCCACGCGTATCCGCCGTTCATTTGACGCGTCGACGTGCACGTTCTCAAAAAGACACTGAACGCGTAGCGACCTGCAGTTCTGGCTCTGGCCGCGAGTGGCGCTGGTCCTGGTCCGATACCAGCTGGTGCCGTTTCCTTTGCCGAGATCACAACCAAAGCAATGTTATAATCTCCTACATCATCCAATGGTGTTTGTTATTCTAATCTGTTATTGCTACTACTAAATATTTAATCACTTTTCCAATTGTTGCTCTGCTTACTGCCCCCTATCGGTTACCGCCGGTACTACACACTCTCCTCGCGCGAGCGAGCGACGTTACGGTTGGTGGTGCACGATGAACGGACGTGAACGGACGCGAACGCAAGCACCAACAGCAAGTATATCCCAGGCTTTACTCACAGAACACTTCCAGCTTAGTACGGCCAGCCCCGGTACCAGCTGGTACCAGCCTGCCGGTACCAGCTGGTACCAGCCCCAGTACCAGTGTCACGGTTTGTTACTTCCTGTTTTATTTTGAAACCCGTATCTTTGTTTCAGTTCTGGTTTGAACTTCCTGTTTCCCATCGGCCCTGATTGTCTGCACCTGTGTCTCATTAACCTGGTGTATATCTGGTCTGGTCTTTCCCTGCTCCCTGCTGGTCCGTGTTTGTTCCTCTGTGTTTTCCGCTCTGGTTTTTGTAGCTTTTGACTCTTGTTTTAAGATCTGTTTTTTTGTATCCTGTTCAGCAGCCCTTTTGGTTTTGTTTTCACTAATAAATCATTGGTTTTGGGAACTCCTGCCTCCTGCTCTCCTGCATCTGGGTCCTACTCCCACCGCACCGTAACAACCAGCCCCGGTACCAGCTGGTACCAGCCCCTGTACCAGCCCCGGTACCAGCCCCATTACCAGCCCATGCCCGCAAACCCACCAACACCTGCAGACACAGGTGTGCACGCCGACACAAACACAAACACAAACACTGGTACCCGTTTAGACCCCTGGAGAGAGGTGACAGGTGTTTGGTAAAACTGTCCCGGGAACACACACGTGTTTTCTGACCAGAATTAACGCCCAGATTATTTACCTGGCTGGTAAACAGCTGGATGTTGGTAAACAGCTGGATGTTGGTAAACAGCTGGACGCTGGTAAACAGCTGGTAAACAGCTGGATGCTGGTAAACAGCTGGATGTTGGTAAACAGCTGGATGCTGGTAAACAGCTGGATGCTGGTAAACAGCTGGATGTTGGTAAACAGCTGGACGCTGGTAAACAGCTGGTAAACAGCTGGATGCTGGTAAACAGCTGGATGCTGGTAAACAGCTGGATGTTGGTAAACAGCTGGATGCTGGTAAACAGCTGGATGCTGGTAAACAGCTGGATGTTGGTAAACAGCTGGATGCTGGTAAACAGCTGGATGTTGGTAAACAGCTGGTAAACATCTGGATGCTGGTAAACAGCTGGATGCTGGTAAACAGCTGGATGTTGGTAAACATCTGGATGCTGGTAAACAGCTGGTAAACAGCTGGATGTTGGTAAACAGCTGGACGCTGGTAAACAGCTGGTAAACAGCTGGATGCTGGTAAACAGCTGGATGTTGGTAAACAGCTGGATGCTGGTAAAGTGTAACTTTTTTCCCTTTTCTTGAGTGTGGGTCCATGTTCTCAGCACGTGGCCAGAACATAAAACACATAAAAACATTCAGCAACGGAACAAAAGTGTGTTTAGTAGGTTACCATGACAACGCCGCAACGCAACCCCAACTTCTTTTCTCACTTTCTGCCCTTTGATCTACGTCAAACCGAGGAGGCGTTACACATCTGGATTTAAGGGATGTATAGCTACATTTTATATATATATATATATATATATATATATATATATATATATATATATATATATATATATATATATATATATATATATATATATATATATATATATATATATATATATATATATACACACACACGCACGCACGCACGCACGCACGCACGCACGCACGCACGCACGCACGCACGCACGCACGCACGCACACACACACACACACACACACACACACACACACACACACACACACACACACACACACACACACACTAATGATGGGAACATACTTATCTTAGTAAAAAAACAAAACAAAGCCTCTAAATGTTCTATGGTGCAAATTACACCTGAGTTAAAAGGATTCCTCTACAGTGGTCCTCACTCCTGGTCCTGGAGAGCTGCTGTCCTGCATGTTTCTGATGTTTCCCTGCTCCAGTAAACCCTGATACAGATGACTGTGTCACCAACACAAATGTGCAGACCTGGAGGAAACATCGGTGATGACCACTATTTAGAATCAGGTGTGTTGATGCAGGGAAACGTCAAAAACATGCAGGACAGCGGCTCTCGAGGACCAGGACTGGGGTCTAATAACTAATTTCTCCTACGCGCGCGTCCGTGGTGGGTAACTCCACTGTCCCGGGGATGGATGTGAGTGATCGGTCCGCAGAACTCACGTGTTCCCAGCAGGCGTCCCTGAGGTGCGCGAACGTGGAGATGGAGGGAAGGATGGTCCCGCTCATGGTCATGTCCGCGCAGGGCGCGCACGGTCCTGGGGAGAAGCTGGAGGTCCTGGAGGAGAGATCCACTCACGATCACGATCCACTCACTACAGCTGCGTGGATCAGTGCTGCGTGGATCAGTGCTGGGGAGACAGCGGGGACAGCTCCGGTGCTCTGCAGCTCTGCAGCTCTGTTTCAGCTGCAGCCGCGGGACGCCCCTACTTATCCTGCCCGAGACCCCGCCCCGCGGCGGGGACACGAGGAGACCCGCCCCTGGAGGAGGAGGAGGGGGTTCCCCCAGTCGTCTATCCTCCCCTCACCCAGCAGCTGGAACAGCTGTTTACCCTCACCCAGCAGCTGGAAACAGCTGGTAAAAAGATGGATGTTGGTAAACAGCTGGTAAACAGCTGGATGTTGGTAAACAGCTGCTAAACAGCTGGCTGTTGGTAAACAGCTGGTAAACAACCGGTAAACAGCCGGTAAACAGCTGGATGCTGGTAAACAGCTGGTAAACAGCTGGTAAACAGCCGGTAAACAGCTGGATGTTGGTAAACAGCTGGTAAACAGCTGGTAAACAGCTGGTAAACAGCTGGATGTTGGTAAACAGCTGGTAAACAGCCGGTAAACAGCTGGTAAACAGCTGGTAAACAGCTGGATGTTGGTAAACAGCTGGTAAACAGCTGGTAAACAGCTGGATGTTGATAAACAGCTGTTTACCAGCTGGTAAACAGCTGGATGTTGGTAAACAGCTGGTAAACAGCTGGATGTTGGTAAACAGCTGGTAAACATCTGGAGGTTGGTAAACAGCTGGTAAACAGCTGGTAAACATCTGGTAAACATCTGGATGTTGGTAAACAGCTGGTAAACAGCTGGTAAACAGCTGAATGTTGGTAAACAGCTGGTAAACAGCTGGTAAACAGCTGGATGTTGGTAAACAGCTGGATGCTGGTAAACAACTGGTAAACAGCTGGATGCTGGTAAACAACTGGTAAACAGCTGGATGTTGGTAAACAGCTGGTAAACAGCTGGTAAACAGCTGGATGTTGGTAAACAGCTGGTAAACAGCTGGTTATTGGTAAACAGCTGGTAAACATCTGGTAACCAGCTGGTAAACAGCCGGTAAAAAGCTGGATGTTGGTAAGCAGGTGGTAAACAGCTGGTAAACAGCTGGATGTTGGTAAACAGCTGGTAAACAGCTGGTAAACAGCTGGATGTTGGTAAACAGCTGACAAACAGCTGGTAAACAGCTGGATGTTGATAAACAGCTGGTAAACAGCTGGATGTTGTTAAACAGCTGGTAAACAGCTGGTAAACAGCTGGATGTTGGTAAACAGCTGGCAAACTGCTGGTAAACAGCTGGTAAAAAGCTGGTAAACAGCTGGTAAGCAGCTGGTAAATAGCTGGTAAACAGCTGGATGTTGGTAAACAGCTGGTAAACAGCTGGATGTTGGTAAACAGCTGGTAAACAGCTAGTAAACATCTGGATGTTGGTAAACAGCTGGTAAACAGCTGGTAAACAGCTGGATGTTGGTAAACAGCTGGTAAACAGCTGGTAAAAAGCTGGTAAACAGCTGGTAAACAGCTGGATGTTGGTAAACAGCTGGTAAACAGCTGGTAAACAGCTGGATGTTGGTAAACAGCTGACAAACAGCTGGTAAACAGCTGAATGTTAGTAAACAGCTGGTAAACAGCTGGATGTTGGTAAACAGCTGGTAAACAGCTGGTAAACAGCTGAATGTTGGTAAACAGCTGGTAAACAGCTGGTAAACAGTTGGTAAACAGCTGGATATTGGTAAACAGCTGGTAAACAGCTGGTAACCAGCTGGTAAACAGCTGGTAAACAGCTGGTAAACAGCTGGATGTTGGTAAACAGCTGGTAAACAGCTGGTAAACAGCCGGTAAACAGCTGGTAAACAACTGGATGTTGGTAAGCAGGTGGTAAACAGCTGGTAAACAGCTGGATGTTGATAAACAGCTGGTAAACAGCTGGTAAAAAGCTGGATATTGGTAAACAGCTGGTAACCAGCTGGTAAACAGCTGGTAAACAGCTGGATGTTGATAAACAGCTGGTAAACAGCTGGTAAAAAGCTGGATGTTGGTAAACAGCTGGTAAGCAGGTGGTAAGCAGGTGGCAAACAGCTGGTAAACAGCTGGATGTTGGTTTTTTTATGGTGGAGGTCAGTGCTGGTTGACTCACTGTTGGAGCCGGACCCTAGTGGCCAGCAGAGGAACTGCACCTTGTCTTTTCAGTGGCGCTTCAGGTGTCTCTGGAAGTTCCAGGTCCTCTCAGGACTGACAGGCGTCCAGATCCCCGGAGTTTTCTCCTGGAAACAAACGAGTCGTGCCGGTTCAGTCTTCCTCTCATAGTCCTGGATGGACTGGCTCTGCAGACTCTGAGATGGGGCTTTATCTGTTTATCTGGGACAGACTGACTGACTGCGGGGGGAATCAGCTCGGATGTCCCCTGCTGGGAAGATTGACAACCGTCTTTAAATGGATCCAATTCACAGTAATAATTTTAAGTGCAGAACTTATTAAAATGTTCATGCTTCTCTGAAACTATTGCTAATGTTTTTCCCTCATGGTGCAACCGCTGAGCCCGGTTCTCCTCGCAGCTGAAGTTTACGGTCCTCCCCATGTACTTTGATGGATGGGAGGTTGGTGGAGGTTCTGCTGCACGTGAGATTACAATCTCTGCTGAACCCGGGAGTGTGAACGCTACCAGACCCCCGGACCAGAACTGAAACATGTAAACCAGCACTTCTGGAGTCCACCTGCTGCCAAAGTTGACTAACGTGAGAACTGTTGAGGGACGACTCAGATGTGTTTTAGGTTCTTTACAAGCAGTAAGAGTAAAACCACTCAGAACCGGGTCCCTGCAGCCGCGGGGTTCTGAGCGGCTTCAGCTCACTAACTTTATCTCATTGCTTAACTTCTTGGAAACATCCGCTTTCCTGGACAGGCTGCGGCCGGCGCGGCCGTGCGAGGAGAGCAGAGCGTGTTCAGCTGCACACCGAGACTTGGACCGGACTGGGTTCTGCTCGCAGCTTATATAGGCGGGTTATTTTTAACCCACACCCCCTTCCTGATTCCTGATTACTGCACTTCCTCTCCTGCTCTCTCAGGAAGCCCACTTGGCCGAGTTTCCTGCCGGCACGCTGTACCGACTCCGAGGGAATCATGGGAATGATTGTGAGAGCGCCAGGCGCTGCGGAGAGAGACGTAGACGCAGAGGGGGGGAGGAGAGGGGGAAGGGGGCTGGACGGGGGCCAGAACATGACATGAAAAGACCTGGAACCTCTCCAGGACTGGTTCTAGTGTCCCTCTGAAACACCTCTGAGAGAGAGGCGGGTTTCTGGAGGGACGAGAGGCGGTCCCGGTGAAGACGAGGGGCTGGGACAGAGGCTGGACCAACATGCCGTATTTGTTCCAAAATGTTGTTTCAAAACCAGAGTCTTGATGACGTTCTTGCAAGCTAACGTTTCAGCTCCATTAGGAGACAAACACCCCCTTTAACCACAGACACTATAAGAAGAACTGGACAAACTCACTGTGATGTCAAAGACTGCGTTTCCAAGCATCAATAACCCTTTTAAAACCCGAATATTGGCAATAACCCGAATTTGCACGGCCATGTAAACACCAATAACCCCTTTGAATAACCTGAATTTGCTCATATTCGGGTTTTTAAAAACCCGAATATGAGCCCTGGGTTACTCCTTTTAAAACCCGAATATTGGGTCACGTAAACACCAAACGGAATATCCCCATCAAACGGAACAGGAATTTGTTTTCTGCACATGCTCTGTTCACAAGGAATCCTGGTCTTTTGAGTCCAGGAAGTTCTTCTAAACACGGAGAAACCAAGACCAGGAGGAGACTAATCACTTCATAAATGTAATGAAGGATATGAACATTTCTGCATTTGTAGACGGTAGAAAGTACCGGGATAGAAGATTTACAAGAAGGTGAGAGAAAAGTTGCGCGAAGCAGCATTTGTTTTGAATTTGGATACAGGAAGAAGAAGCGGAAATGACGGGAATTGCGTCATGATGTTCTCCGTGCGTCGCTGGTTTGATCCAGATATCCCAAATGATTAATTACCATGTAAACGGAATATTCCGAATGTTTCAGTAACCGGAATATTAGCAATAACCCAAATTTTGACTGCATGTAAACGTAGTCGCAGATGTTCTCAAAAAGCCCTCTTTTTCCTTTGACCCTGCAACACCAGGTTCAGTCCTGGAAGCCGTCCAGTCCACGTCCACCTCGGCTTAGTTACTGTAAGTCACCTATTTTATCTTGTCTGACTTAGCTTACGCTCACACGTGATGCTAATTAGTATTACTTTGCAAACCTTCTCATCAAATATGTCCAAACGTCCTCATGTTAAGAATTTCTACTGAATTCTCCCAGAACTGAAATGAGGACAAGCAGAGCTCCGCTGGACCAGCTGACTGGTTTAACCCCAGTCATACCTGGCCTACGGGACTACGGTACGACTGCTAGACAGTAATCCCTGGCTATTCTGATTGGCTAAACAGTCTCCCCGCTTCTTCACTTCCTGTGTCAATAACGTTGGTTGCTTAGCAACAAGCTGAGAACGGCCAATGAGCTTCAGCAGTAGCTCAGGAATGGGAACTTTGATGAATCGTTCATTACAGTCTCAGATATAATCCATGGTGTCGGGTTATAAGAATCTTTTTGTCCAGAAGAAAAAAGAGCGACAACGACCCATAACTATGTTCTTCTCTGGAAAAATCACTCCTGCACCGCGGCTTTAGAAGAAAAAGACGCTACAGAGTCAGGATGCAGCGGATCAGAAGAGCAGGGAAATACGGGTCACAGTTTGTCCTACTGTACTTATTGTATTTTTTTTCATAATCATTTTTCATTTTCTTGTGGTGGGGCGGGGCTGATCTCCGCAATTTGAAGCCTTGTATAATAATTGTAAAAAAACAAAGGTTGCAACTTCGTGGATTTCACCTATCACGGGTTCTTTTTGGAACGTAACCCCCGCGAAAAACGAGGGATTACTGTATCTGCAAAGATGACCTTAGTCAACTGGGAAGGGTCCTGAAACGATCCAAGTGGAGGGTTGCTGGACCAGAGGATCCAGAGGGGTTTCCTCACCCTCAAACCCTTCCAGGCAGAACTGATGGCAGTACTTAACAGCCTGATCACTTCTAAAATAAGAAGGTTCTGCTCTGTTCACAGTTCACAATTCAAGTAAACACAGTGCTAAGCACTAGCCATTGGCTACACCAGCTGTCAATCAAAGATGGGGTGGTGGAGTCAAAGCTGTAAAGAAGAACTAAACAATATTTCCCAACAACCGCGTCAGACACTGACGGAGTCAGACAGGAAACGTGTACCGAGTTATCTCCTGTAGAATCAGGGGGTACTCAGTATTACCCACATGACTTAGCTATGTTCATTTCTGTTCAATAAATAAAGGTACAAACAGAGGTGGTAGAGGAGCCAAAAATTGTACTCAAGTAAAAGTATTGTTACTTCAGAATAATATGACTCAAGTAGAAGTAAAAAGTATTCATCCAAATAATTACTTGAGTAAAAGTAAAAAAGTACTTGGTGAAAAAACTACTCAAGTACTGAGTAACTATTGAGTAACGTCTGATTTATTTTTTTAACACAACCATTCAAACAGACAAAAGTACAAAATAATCATCTTCAGGCAAATTAAATCAATAAAATTATAAAATTAATTAAAATTAATAAAAAATATAAAAAAATAGCTTAAATTAAAATAAGCTTATCTCAAGCACTTTAATAAATAATAAAATAAATAAAATAACAGAATAAAAAAATAAATTAAGCACGAGTACCACAAAATTTCAAGCCTTTATACTTTTCTTTTTTAACCAGGCAGAACTAGAACAAACATGAACTCATAGAAACTCTGTGTGTGTTTGAGTCTGTGTAAATGTGACAAAACATGCAAAAACAAACATTTTTCCCAAAGAATCACTCAGTGATGTCATGAGATTGACTCGTACGTGGATAAAAGGGATAAAAGAAAAGTAACAGCTCAACGTAGCCTAATGTAGCGGAGTAAGAGGAACAGTTTCTTCTTCACAAATCTACTCAAGTAAAAGTAAAAAGTATAGTGATTCAAAACTAGTCCTAAAAGTACAAAATTTCCCAAAACGTACTCAAGTAAATGTAACGGAGTAAATGTAACTCGTTACTACCCACTTCTGGGTACAAACAACCATTATACGCTGTTGCCCACCTGAGAAGTCTGATTGTTTTGAAGATGTTACTACTCTATTTTGATGCAAACATGCTCACTGGCGTAGATAACACCAGCTCCGGCAAGCAGGACGTCAGGTAAGGTCTGAGTGGGAGAATAACGGAGGATCGGAGGAAAAACACAGGTCTGAGAGGAACTCTAGCAGAAGTGTGGCAGGATTCCAGGAATAACTGGATGTGCTGTTACAGAGCTGGAGCTGACCGGACGCTGGAATGTACAATACTTTCACAGCTCGAGAAAAAATGTGGAAAAGGTACAGAATAGATCAGAGCGGCGCAGCACGCAGTGGTACCAGAGGTTCATGGGTTTACATGCAAAAAAAAACAGAGAAGAAGAAGAAGAGAAAAAAAACAAACACTCAAAGCCAGGCCCACGACGTCTCTGAGAAGCTCTGTGTAAAATCCTGACTCCAAAACCATTATATATCCAGCAGGAAGACATTCACATGGTTCCATCAAAACAAACAATCAGGATCAGAAAAGCTTCATTTCCAGGAACCTTTCGTGGGAGTAAAAAGTCAGAACAAAGTAATCTCATGTATTCAAGTTAGAAATAAACACAACAGAGTAAAAATAAATAAAAGGATCAATACAAAGATAAAAACAAGTTCTATATTATGTTAAATGTATTATATTATATTTATAGATTAATTTGGAAATCCAGTCCAAATTAAACCTCCTTCACTTTAATTTCACATCAAGAACTGACCGGGTGTAAAAGTTAAAGTTATCAATGTGAAAATGTTCTAAGCTATTAGCTCACATAGAGCTCGCTCTTCAGATTCAGTCCAGGAAGTGAAGAAAACCAGTTCCTCTACTGACCACCAGGGTCTGATCCAGACCTGCAGTTCCTCTACTGACCACCAGGGTCTGATCCAGACCTGCAGTTCCTCTACTGACCACCAGGGTCTGATCCAGACCTGCAGTTCCTCTACTGACCACCAGGGTCTGATCCAGACCTGCAGTTCCTCTACTGACCACTAGGGTCTGGATCAGACCTGCAGTTCCTCTACTGACCACCAGGGTCTGATCCAGACCTGCAGTTCCTCTACTGACCACCAGGGTCTGATCCAGACCTGCAGTTCCTCTACTGACCACCAGGGTCTGATCCAGACCTGCAGTTCCTCTACCCACCACTAGGTTCTGGGTCCAATGTGAGTTCATCTCCATTGATCTCCGGGTAAAATGTCCAACTTTCCAGGAGAAATAAACCAGTTTTTTATCTCCATAGTTTGGTTCCACATCCATGACGACTGTACGGGGTGAGTTGTTATGTCGTGTATGAAACCACACCTGCGTACACAATAGGGGCGTGGTCTTTAAACTGACAGCTGTGTGTGATCCACAGCTAGCTGTCCTGACTATAAAGCACCAAAATTTGTAGATTAACAGATCTCCTACAGGCGTTGAGACGAACTTGGTCCAGGATGACGCAGTCCAGGACAACTCTTACTTGGTGTGTTGTTGAGCGCCCCCCCCCCCCCCCCGACACTGATGTGTAACGTAATAAATACACAGCCGCTGGAAGAAAGAAGCGGGACTGAGGCAGGGGGAGGAGACCAGCGCGACTAGACGGCGCTTCATAAAAGTACACAAATGGAACTGAAAACGATATTTTAATGGGAACAAAAGTCGGCTTG
Source organism: Cololabis saira (assembly GCF_033807715.1). Classification (NCBI taxonomy): domain Eukaryota; kingdom Metazoa; phylum Chordata; class Actinopteri; order Beloniformes; family Belonidae; genus Cololabis; species Cololabis saira. The sequence goes on along the minus strand of NC_084599.1, from coordinate 5,472,687 downwards.
ACCCTCTGAATACTTACCATTTAGTAGTTTCTTGAATCTGAGCTGTGAATTAAGACCCAACAGAGAATAATCATTCATTTAAAGATAATAGAGCTTGTTATGCAGCAAAGCTAAGAGACAAACGAACAGAACACGAGATAACGGACGGGATGACATGACTGACACAAGGAAAATGAGGAGGAAGTCCACCATTCCCAGTGTTGTGTGTATTTCTGGGCCTGCAGTCTCAGGTCAGAAGTCAGTTTTTCCACACTTCGTACTTCATCTCCAACTGTAACTTAGTGGATTCGTCTGCAGCCGTTTCCGTGTGGAGGAAACGCTCGCAGCCAGGAGCCTCTGATGAAGACAGCTGTCCCGGGCTGCAAGTCCAAGCGGCACGTCACAAAGGAAAATCTATCTTCTAGTCGGAGCATTATTTGTATTTCTTTAGCAAATTCTCGCCACTGTGGTTCAGCGAGGGGGCAGGCCCGATTCAAAGGGAAGTGGTCTGACTTTGACCTCCTCCGCCGTCTCCAGCGTTCATCCTGTCCCTGGAAACCTTGATGTTTGAAATTCAATTTTGGTGTTACACAAAACCTTGTTATGTCTTTCCAGCAGAGTTCTGGCCAGACTCTGGAGTCGGTGGTCCTAACCTGACCCTCCAAAACATCTCCCCAGCCATCCTCAGACATCTCCCGGCCAGATTCCTCCTCCCGTCTCTGTTACCCGGGGAGATGGGGCGGTTCCTGGACCTCTGCACATTTGTGTTGCTAAATGTTTACTGTCTTTGGCCTTCGAACATAGCACTTTGTTTGTTTGTTTGTTTTAATGATTGAACGAGATCACTATCTATTATTGCTTTTGCCAGTTTCATCACTGTAGTTTAACCAGATAGGAACTGATGAGTGCGACCATGCACGTGCACTTTCAGACTCACTTGGCCCCACCTGGTCTCCAGTTTTCTATATGCTGACATTCAACACATTTTTAACATGAAATCCCTCAGTAATTCCATCGTTTACTAACAAAGACTTGGAGCTTAACGATCGTATATTTAGTAGTCCGCATCTAATTTTTCGGTCTCTAATTGGTACCAAATGCGCATTGGTTTTAATTTTTACAAGGTTGATTAACCCCTCTATCACACCGCACCTGGTGAACGTTTGGAGGGCGGGGAACTGCTAGGCACCTCGTTAGAATCACCAATAACATAATTCAATCCTACAGTTTTATTGGCAGGCTTTGGTCCTGGAGAAGCAGCAGAGCAGTGTGTAAGACTACAGCTCTGCATCCTGGCCTGGACCCTGGATTGTCAGGCGGAGTGTCTAATAATATTGGCCATATTTCTAGAAATGAGAGCTGCACCATCCCGGGTGGGATGAATGCCGTCTCTTCTAATCAGACCGGGCTTTCCCCAAAACATCTCCCAATTGACAATAAAGGCCACGTCGTTTTCTGAACACCATCGATACAACCAGCGGCGGAGCGAGAGTATGCGACTAAACATGTCATCGCTGGTCAGATTGGGGAGGGGGCCAGAGAAACCTACGGAGTCCGACATGGTTTTGGCGTAGTTACACACCGACACAATATTAACTTTAGGGACTTCCGACTGGCGTAGACGGGAGACATTAGCTCCGACATTTATAATAACTTTACCAAATTTACGATTACCCTTTGCCAGTAGCTTCAAATTTGCTTCAATGTCGCCCACTCTGGCCCCCGGAATACACCTAACTATGGTCGCTGGAGTCGGCTTCACATGCCTGACTATCGAGTCGCCAATCACCAGGGTCGGCTTCTCAACGGGTGTGTTGCTGAGTGGGGAAAATCAGTTAGACACATGAAGTGAGTGGTGGTGTTCAGTGCGCCCTATAGCACTACGCTTCCTCCGAACCGTCACCCACCGGCCCTGACTGGCCGGCTGCTCGGGAGCTGCAGGGGAGCGGCTAGCAGCTGCCGGTCCACCGCTAACTTAGCCTGGCTAGCTGACGAGTCTACCGGACTATGGTCTAGTTGGCAGAACTGGACCTCTAACTTACTGAGCCTCATCTCCATTGCTTTGAATAAACTACACTTTAGACACTTACTGTCTTTGCTAAAGGAGGCAGAGGAATAGCTAAATATTTCACACACTGAGCAGCAAGGGGGAGAAACGGTGGGAGAAGAGGAGGCCATGCTAAGAGGCTAACAGTGTTCAATTAAAAACCAGTTAACCAGTTAAGAAGTTAAGAAGTTAACCAGATATAGTAATATTGTATCAGGAAACAATGTAAGTTTAGACAAAAAAGTTTGGAGGAATCAGACCCCGCAACACAGTGCAAACGGCAACAGACTGCAACCAACAAACAGGAAGTGATATCATACGTGACGCAATACGTTACCCACAAAAAACACTGCTTGAAAACTGCCTGGATCACCACCTGCTGATGAACAATTATCAACTTGATGTGATTGACAACACCTGGCTGCTACCTCGCCTCTTGAGTTCTGTGGAGACGGTGAGGTCGCCACCATTAAACTGGAACATCTGGATGCAGTTGGCTGCTGGAGCACAGCGCTCTTCCAGGAGTGCGGATGTGCAGGAGGTCTCAGAGATAAGAAGGTGCCAATCCGTCTAAAACTTTAAAAGTCAACAATAAAACTTTAAAATCAATTTGGAACCCAACTGGAGGCGTGTGGACGGAAGCCAAAACTTTGTGGAGCCAGTTAAAGTCCGAGAGCTTTCAGCGAAGGGGGCTTATGCACATCTGGGTTCTGTCTTGGTTTTGGTTCGGCCCATAATGAGCCGGCGTAATTATCTCATGTGTTGTTCATCACAGGTTTGATTGACCTCATTTTAAGACCCGTTAAGAACCAGATGATGTTTTTATTGTGTTCTGACACATAAAACCTGACTGAGGGTGGACGTTGTCTTTCACAGGACTGTGTAATTCTTCCCAGAGCTCTTCAGACGTGTATGTGCGCACGCTCGCACGCACGCACGCACGCACGCACGCACGCACGCACGCACGCATGCACGCACATAGATAATCAGATCAATTAAATGTTTTCATTCTGGAGGACAGCGACTGCTTTTTTTCTTCTATTTGTAAGCAGACTTCATTTTCACGCCGTCTTGTTTCCTGTAACTGTAACTGGACCAGTACAGTCCAACGATACAAGAACGCCTCCTGAAACTGGTCCTGCTCCACAGGTCATGGATGTCCAAGTTCTGATGTCACACCTGGTCCAGTCAGTTTCCTTCTTGATGGACTCAATATCTATATTTAAAAACTGGAAAACCACACTACATTCAAGTACAGCTTTTCCCACGCACACATACAATATATATATATATATATATATATATATATATATATATATATATATATATATATATATATATATATATATATATATATATATATATATATATATATGTACAGTGACTGTGGGGCAAAAAACTATTTAGTCAGACACCACTTGTACAAGTTTACCTACAAAAGATAAGAGAGGCCTATAATTTTCATCACAGATATACCTCAACTATGAGAAACAAAATGAAAAAAAAAAAACCCAGAAAATCACATTGTCTGATTTTTAAAGAATTTATTTGCAAATTATAGTGGAAAATAAGTGGTCAATAACAAAAGTTAATCTCAATAGTTTGTTATATACCCTCTGTTGGCAATGACAGAAGTCAGGTGTTTTCTGTGAGTCTTCACCAGGTTTTCTACACTGTTGCTGGTATTTTGGTCTGTTCCTCCATGATCTCCTCTAGAGCAGTGATTGGTCCGTTCCTCCATGATCTCCTCTAGAGCAGTGATGGTTTGGGGCTGTCGCTGGGCAACACGGACTTTCAACTGGGGTTGAGATCTGGAGACTGGCTAGGCCACTCCAGGACCTTGAAATGTTTCTTACGAAGCCACTCCTTCGTTGCCTGGGCGATGTGTTTGGATCATTGTCCTGCTGAAAGACCCAGCCACGTTTCATCTTCAATGTCCTGCTGATGGAAGGAGGTTTTCACTCAAAATCTCACCAATTAATGGCCCCATTTATTCTTTCCCTACACGAATCAGTCGTCCTGGTCCCTTTGCAGAAAAACATCCCCAGAGCATGATGTTTCCACCCCTATGCTTCACAGTAGGTAGGGTGTTCTCTGGATGCAACTCAGCTTTCTTTCTCCTCCAAACAAAAGTTGTGTTTCTACCAAAAAGTTCTACTTTGGTTTCATCTGAGCATATAACATTCTCCCAATCCTCTTCTGCATCTTCCAAATGCTCTCTAGCAAACTTCAGACCTGGACATGTCCTGTCTTCAGCAGGGGAACGTCTGGCCCTGCAGGATCTGTGTCCCTGGTGGTGTAGTGTGTTACTGATGGTTCCTTTGTTACTCTGGTCCAGCTCTCTGCAGGATCTGAGTCCCTGATCGTAGTGAGTTACTGATGGTTCCTTTGTTACTCTGGTCCCAGCTCTCTGCAGGTCCTTCAATAGGTCCCCGTGTGGTTCTGGGATCTTTACTCACCGTTCTTGTGATCATTTTTACCCCACGGGGTGAGATCTTGGAGCCCCAGATGGAGGGAAATTATCAGTGTCTTGTATGTCTTCCATTTTCTAATAATTGCTCCCACAGTTGATTTCTTCACACCAAGCTGCTTAACTATTGCAGATTCAGTCTTCCCAGCCTGGTGCAGGTCTACAGTTTAGTTTCTCATGTCCTTTGACAGCTCTTTGGTCTTGTCCATAGTGGAGTTTGGAGTGTGACTGTTTGAGGTTGTGGACAGGTGTCCTTTATACTGATAACCAGTTAAAACTGGTGTCTTTTAAACTGATAACCAGTTAAAACAGGTGTCCTTTATACTGATAACCAGTTAAAACAGGTGTCTTTTATACTGATAACCAGTTAAAACTGATGTCTTTTATACTGATAACCAGTTAAAACAGGTCCATTAATACAGGTAAAGAGTGGAGGACAGAGGAGCCTCTTAAAGAAGAAGTTACAGTTCTGTGAAAGCCAGAGATCTTGCTTGTTTGTAGGTGACCAAATACTTATTTTACCCAGGAATTTACCAATTAATTCAGTAAAAAATGGTGTCTTAAACCCAATTCAGATTATTGCTCATCCCAATTCAATACTTGTAGCCTTTCATAATAAACTAAGAAGGGGAGCCATGTTTTGCGAAACTTCACCATGGAGCCTCTCAGTGTGAATTTGGTCTTTTCTAATGTTATGTATAACAGAACATCCTTAATCCATCTGCTATGTGTGTGTGTGGGGGGGGGACTGGTGCTTCCATTTAAGAAGAATTAGCCGCCTCGCAAGTAGAGTCGTAAATGCAATAAAATCACGCATACTATAAAGTTGGACATTTTAAACACGGATGTAGTCCAGATGAGACGTAATTACAGTCATGCCTGCAGCACAACCAGAACCAGCACCAGAACCAGAACCAGAACCAGAACTAGCACCAGAACCAGAACCAGAACCAGAACCAGAACCAGAACCTTTACAGTGTTGCTGCTGTGTCTCTGGTGTCTCTGCTGTGTCTCTACGGTGTCTCTATGGTGTCTCTGCTGTGTCTAAAGCTTGAGTTATGGTTCTGCGTCAAAACGACGCCGTGCCTACGGCGTGTGGTACGCGTCGACGCAGACCACACGCCGTCACTGACACCATCACTGACGCCGTCACTGACGTGCACCTCCCGAAAATTGTAACTACGCGTCAAGGCGACGCAGACCAAACGCAGACAGAGAGGGCTGTGATTGGTTCGCTTGGAAGCAACGCATTTCCAGTTTCCGGTTTGAAGCAGTCGTGAACTTTCAGCACTCTTTTCTTTGTGTATGTGTGATTTTTTTTTGTTTTGTTTTTTTGCACAATAGTTGTCCTTATCTCTTTGATTCACTGTGACCGGAAAAAGTCGGATAAACCATTCAGGAAAAGATCGCTGACTAGCGGTCGCGGGGGTACTGCACCGCAGAGAAATGGAGTGACGGAGAAGTCCGAAGGTTCACGACAGCCTGTGCTCTGCGTTGGGTTGATGCAGAACCCTAATTCAGGCTTATGGTGTCTAGTGTATCTGCGTGAATGTATCTTTTTTTTACTCTTCAGTGTCCTGCTGCAGTCCTGGGTGAATGGAAGAAGACTGTGTTGAGACCTTCAGATGGTGAGGACGCGCTACGTCCACATCACGTCCACCAGCTGAGTGCGATCCTCGTTTAAACGCAGCAGGACAAGCCGGGGGGCAGCAGGACGAGCTCGGGGGCAGCAGGACGAGCTCGGGGGGCAGCAGGACGAGCTCGGGGGCAGCAGGACGAGCCGGGGGGCAGCAGGACGAGCCGGGGGCAGCAGGACGAGCCGGGGGCAGCGGGACGAGCCGGGGGGCAGCAGGACGAGCTCGGGGGCAGCAGGACAGCGGGACGAGAAAATGATAAGGTTGAGCTGAAACTTTGTGGAGCTGAAACGTAGTTGGAGACTTTTAGGTAAACTCTAACATCCTCAGTAACCTCTTCGTCCTCTTCCTCCCTCTGCCTCTCCTTTTCTCCCACCGTTGCCTTCCTTCGGTCTGCCGGAGATGCCAAAGCCACAGGATCGCTGTCAGGGCGCCCCGCCAGAAACCCAGGCTCCCTCTTTTATTGATTCAGAGGACTTGTATACCGAATGCTTACAATTTCGGGCAGACGTTTTGGCAAAGACATGAAGAGAATGCGGGAAAAGAAAGAACAGAGGACGAAAGACAGAGAGAAAAACGGAGGAATGAGAGACAGAATGAGAGGTTAGCAGACATGGAGACGGGCAGAGGTTGAGAGGCCTGCGGGACTCTAACATGTCATCTTAAACGGTGTCAGCTGTCCAAACAGGCCGTCCTGGCTGCAGAGCAGGTTCTCTGCAGAGATCCGCTGTGAACCCGCTGGTACCAGCGCAGAATGAGCTGCTGTCCAGAGCCAGAATGCCGAGGTGCCCTGACCGCAGATTAGTGAAGCATTCCTCCTCAGACAGAGCCTGCAAGGGCATCATCCTCGCCAACATTTGGAGAAAGAGACGTTTATGTATTTTCTTGCATATTTGAGCCTTTCCTCCTGAGAGGAAATCTACAGGCAGTTTCACTGGAACCAAAGAAACTGGGTTCTGACTGCAGGAAGTAAACTCATTCACCGGGTCAAACGTGCTATCCACCTATGGATCCAGATAACATCGTATGATCATCAGACCTTTTCACTCACATTACACAGCCATGCTGTGGCTGAAAACGGAAGAGTTGGTAGGTCTAAAGGCTGAATTAAGCTTCTGCGTCACACCAACGCAGAGCACACGCCGCAGCCGTGACGCCGTATTGAACCCTTCGGACTTCTCCGTCTCTCCATTTCTCCGTGGTGCAGTACCCCTCGCGACCTCTAGTTAGTGATCTTTTCCTGAATGGTTTATCTGACTTTTTCCCATCACAGTAAATCAAAGAGATAAGGACAACTATTGTGCAAAAAAACAAAATACAAAAAATCACACATAAACAAAGAAAAGAGCGCTGAAAGTTCACGACTGCTTCAAACCGGAAACCGGAAATGCGTTGTTTCCAAGCGAACCAATCACAGCCCTCTCGGTCTGCGTGTGAAAGGGTTTTAAACCATTTCCAAACCCTCTGAAGTTCATATTTCTACAGTGAGACGGACTATTTAGTGGAAAACAGCTGTCAGTCTTCCTAGGAGTGGACGTCCCTGCAGATTTACTCCAAGATTGGATTTTGTAGTGTTCAGAAAAAAAGGAGCTTCATTTCGAAGTCTACAGACCTCAGTGAGGATGTTAAAGGTTGAACTCCACGGCGAGTGAAGAAGTGTGTAAGGGTTTCCAGCTCTTCCATCTAAAAGGAACGTAGCACCTCACACCCACTGGCAGGCACGGTGTTGGAGGGAAGGTGGTCTGGGACCTGGACACCTGTCATGGAGAGGACTATGAACGTCTTTGTTGACCAGAGTCCCTCTAGAGTCCTGTAGAGTCACAAAGCCTGAGAGATAGACTACAAGCAGCAGATCTACATCAGAGTGATGACAAGTAATGGAATCACGGTTCTGGACTGACTCCAGTCCAGACCTGAATCTGGTTCAGATGCTCTGGTGGGACCTGTGGAGAAGTGGACGTCCTAAAACCCCCGGGGACATGAAAGACAGAAGAGTGGACCATGCTTCAGGTGGTGGGCGGTGAGAAGCCAGGAAGAACATCCCTACATACCTGCAACAAGAGACGTCCAGAGACAGCAACAACACAAGGAGACAGCAAATACACCAGAGAGACGGGGACAGCAAATACACCAGAGAGACGGGGACAGCAAATACACCAGAGAGTGCACTGTCCCCAGAACTGCACAGAACTCTGCAACATCCCTCACAGCTTTCTGGAGCTATGGGGGACAACAGTCAGTGCTATGGGGGACAGCTATGGGGGACAACAGTCAGTGAGGTCACGTGACCTTCTCACGGTGAGTAGATTAACATGGAATTCAACTTGAAACCTCCAAGGGCTCACGGGCCGTCCCCGGGAGAAGGGGACAGAGAAGGTTTCCTCTGAGACAGCTCCAGACCTTCAGCTTCTTCAGTGTTTGTTGAACATTTGTTTGATTCAGTGATTTGTTTGAACAGTAAAACCTGCGGTATTTTCTCCTCCAGACAGTCGGTTTGTGATGGGTGAATGTTGTCCAGCTCTGAGAGGATGTTCATGGTTGCTACAAGATAATAACTCCCATTGATACTGCATATTCTGCTTCCCTGAGGTTCATTACAAATTGTAAACCATTGACACATCACCGTGAGTTCTACTCTGGGGTTGGATGGTCTTCTCTGGCCACCCGAAGGCTCAGTCATTGGTATACTTTTATATATAAGGCCAGGGGTGCAGATCCGATGTCAGGATTGGGGGGGACACCAACGTGATTTAAATTTTTTATTTTTTGCCAAAATGCAACTCATACCATGCCATAAATTGGTAATGGCTCATCAAAAAATACTGCACAGGCTCAGACTGTTGGTCTTATATGCCTCATATTTTTTTTTTTTTTTTTTAAGGTTTTAACTCTGCAGGAGCTGACTTTGGTTTTGTTTTTGTATTTAGCTTCATAGTCGAAAGCATTTTTTTTGAGAATGGCTTCCGTTGAAGCCTGCACGGCTGTTTCCATCGTTTGGGGATGGGATCATCAAATGTGCGACGGGTGGGTGGGCGGGAGTTATGGGTTGTTGGCTTTCGGATTATGTCTCTGTAGGTATGTATATACTCCTGAGTTTTGTTTGTTTTGGTTTTCCTTTTTACCCCTTTTTCTTATATTTCTTCTTGTGGTGGGTGAGTCTGTCTTATTTTCTCTCAAAGAATGCCCATATGAACCATCGTAATCTGCACAAGCCTGATACTGGATCAATCATCAGATTCACTAGCTGGAATGTTAGAGGTGTGAATAATCCAATTAAACGATCAAAGATTTTTTCACATTTGAAACGCTTGGACACTGACATAGCTTTCCTTCAGGAAACTCATTTGCGAAATAAAGATCATTTTAGACTCAAACGTGCTTGGGTGGGTGATATTTTTCATTCAAATTTTGATTCTAAGTCTAGAGGAGTAGCAATTTTGATCAACAGAAGAGTTAATTTCTCCGTCTCCAGGACAATATCCGATAAGAATGGTAGATATCTTATTGTGGCGGGCACTTTATACTGTAACCCTGTATTGTTGGTGAATATATATGCCCCAAATTTTGATGACCCCAATTTTACAGATAGGCTGTTTGGCAACCTCCCTTTCTTAAATACGCATATTACAATTCTGGGCGGTGATCTGAATTGTGTTATTAATCCTTCTTTGGACCGCTCGAATCCTCGTACTTTGACTCAATCCTCTATGTCAAAATCTATTACCGATTTTACAGTCAAGAACGGGCTTGTTGATCCGTGGAGGTTCTCACATCCTGGAGATAAGGAATTTTCTTTTTTTTCACAAGTACATCAGTCATATTCACGTATTGACTATTTTTTTGTTGATGGCTCTCTTCTTTCCAAAGTTACTTCTGTCATATACCACCCAATTGTTATTTCAGATCACGCCCCTCTAACTTTGAATATAACATTGTCTGAGCGCCCCCGTTTTTCTTCTCCCTGGAGGTTTAATCCATTGCTTTTATCCGACGATGCATTTAATGTTTCTATATCTGCTTCAATAGATGATTTCATTGCATTAAACAAAACAGATTCTACCAGTTTTTCGCTAGTATGGGAATCACTCAAAGCATATTTGCGAGGACAGATTATCTCTTATTCAGCATATGCCAGTAAAATCCGCAGGGCTAAATTACAGGAGCTCACATCTAAAATTCAGGACATAGACAGACTTAATTCAGTTAACCCAAGTCCGAATTTACTGAAACAACGGCTTGATTTTCAGTCAAAATTCGATCTTATAGCAACAGCCGATTCTGAACGGCTCCTATTACGCGCTCATGCCAACTATTATGAACACGGCGATAAACCAAGCAGGTTATTGGCTCATCAATTAAAAAGGCAAGCAACGTTGAGACTGATTCCTAGCATTAGAGAATCTACTGGCACACTTACCACCGATCCAGTCGCCATCAACACGATTTTTAAGTCATACTACTCCTCTCTATATGAATCAGAATCTCCACTTGACACAGCAGAAATGACCTCCTTTCTTGAAAGTATCACTGTTCCCACTATCAATTTGGATGTGGCTAATGGCCTCGATGCTCCTTTTAGCTTGCAAGAAATTGTTGCCGCCATTGAAGCTATGCAAAGCAACAAGGCCCCTGGTCCCGATGGGTTCGGCGCTGAGTTTTTCAAAAAATTCAAAGACAAATTAGCCCCCCTTCTACTCTCAATGTACAATGAGTCCCTTGATCATGGCTCATTGCCTCCTTCTTTAATGCAGGCGTCCATTGCCCTCCTTTTGAAGAAGGACAAAGACCCTGAATCATGCACTTCTTACAGGCCCTTGTCTTTACTGAATGTGGATGTCAAAATTTTAGCAAAAGCACTAGCAATTCGTCTTGATAAGATCCTTCCTAGCATCATATCTGAGGAGCAGAATGGTTTCATCAAGGGACGCCAGCTCTTTTATAATGTTCGTACACTCCTAAATGTGATTTTCTCTAAAGATTCTTCCCCACTTCCTGAAGTTGTTATCGCGATTGATGCTGAAAAAGCGTTTGATCGTGTCGAATTTAACTATCTTTTTGCAACACTTCATAAATTCGGATTTGGACACAGGTTTATATCTTGGATTAGACTTCTTTACACTTCCCCTCAGGCCAGCATTCACACCAATGACAACTACTCCACTTATTTTACATTATCACGTGGCACGAGACAGGGCTGCCCTCTCTCCCCTTTGCTTTTCGCTCTATCCGTCGAACCACTTTCAATTGCTTTAAGAACTCTTCCTTTATTTCGCGGAATCTCTAGGTCCAATGTGGAACTCAAATTGTCACTTTATGCAGACGACCTCCTTTTATATGTATCTGACCCTTTAACCAGCATTGCACCAATATTATCTCTGTTGAAGAATTATGGATCCTTCTCCGGCTATAAAGTCAATCTTCACAAGTGTGAATGCTTCCCCATAAACACTTCTGCTTTACTACTCAAACAATCTGACATCCCCTTTAAACTCAGCCCGTCGGGCTTTAGATACTTAGGGATTAATGTGACCCGCACTCTGCCCTCTCTTTTCACCGCTAATTTTTCCTCACTAGTAACTCGAGTAAAGGCGGACTTACAGAGGTGGAACTCCCTACCATTGTCGCTGATAGGAAGAATTAACACAGTGAAGATGACTGTATTGCCTAAATTTCTTTTTTTGTTCCAATGCACTCCTTTATTTCTACCAAAATCTTTTTTTAAATCACTTGACCAAATTGTTTCCAATTTTTTATGGGCCGGTAAGACACCCAGAGTGAGGTATTCGCTTCTCCAAAAATTTAAATTTAATGGGGGTCTAGCACTACCAAACTTTTTGCTTTACTATTGGTCAGCGCATATTCACAAACTAATTTACTGGCTTCAGTCTCCTGAGTTATTATGATGCAGATTGGAGGCTCAGTCACTCTCTTCATCCTCTGTAACGGCCCTACTCTCCTCCTCTTTACCATTGAATCCCTCTAAGTTTACAAATAGCCCTGTGGTACTTTCCTCCCTTAAGATTTGGTCACAGTTTAGGCGCCATTTTAAATTTGCTTCTCCATCCGCCTATACACCTGTTACTAAGAATCATCTGTTCCCTCCATCACTAATAGACACCACTTTTATGATTTGGCACAGCCGGGGCATTAAGCACTTCAGGGATCTGTATAAGGATGGGATCTTTTCCACATTTTCAGATCTGAGGTCAAAGTTCAATTTGCCTGCCTCCCATCTGTTTCGCTACTTCCAGCTTCGACACTGTGCCTCGGCTCTGTTTCCATGCTTCCCTTCCCTTCCTGCTAACCAACCGTGGGATGATCTTCTAACAATGAAACTTAGTCAAAAGTCTCTCATATCTAGGATATATGCACTGTGTATGACATTTGATGGTCACTCTGTAGATAAAGCTCGGGAGGGTTGGGGACGGGAATTGGGCCTGGACTTCACAGGGGAGCTGTGGGATAAAGCTATCCGTAGCATACGATCTAGCACGCCTTGCGCTAGACTTGAACTTATTCAATTCAAGGTGCTGCATAGAGCCCATCTATCAAAATCCCGATAATCCGAAATATATCCCAATGTTGCAGACTTATGCGACAGATGCCAGGGCTCTCCCTGCAATTTAAGTCACATGTTTTTCTCCTGTCCTAGATTACAGAAATTTTGGAGTGACTATTCTGTGATCATGTCTAAAGTTCTGGTGAAAAACGTTGTTATGGCCCCCCTCATAGCAATATTCGGACTTTCGGTTGACTCCTCACATATCAGCCCCGTACAGTCAGAAGTATTGGCTTTCACATCTCTTCTAGCTAGACGTCGTATCCTACTCTCATGGAAATCCCCCAAGTCTCCGTCTATTGCTCTTTGGCTTAGTGATGTTATGTTTTTTCTAAAATCTGAAAAGGTGAGATATTCAGTAAAAGGCAACTCATCTAAATTTGTTCGTAAATGGCAATCTTTCGTAGATTATTTTAACTCATTGAAGACTCTACCCACCGACTGATCCCTCCCCCTTACCTTAATTTTCTTTTCATTTCTTTCATTTATTTATTTGTTTTGATTATTGTTATTTATGCTGCATTTTATGCTGCTTGCTTTTTTTTTTTTTTTTTTTTTTTTTTTTTAATTATTATTATTTCTAGTTAATAAGATATTAGTGATGGGCATTTGCATTTATCACTGCATTTGTTTTTGTATGCCGCATTTGCTCATCCATACTCTCCTCCATTGTTCATTTGTTGCTCATCTGTTTATTTTTTTTATTTAACTCTACAGAGACTCTGTTCTTAGTTCTGTGTGTTTATAAAAAAAAAAAAGGGACAATGTATAATGCATAATTCGTATTTTTGATTATTTGTGTCCATGTTGTCATTGTATGTTGTTTTCTTTGCTAAAAAGATCAATAAAAAAAAAAAAAAAAAAAAAAAAAAAATACTGCACAGGGAATCATTTATTGTGCTTACCTTTCTTGTTTATTTGTCCTAAACAGCCAACAGTGTGTGTCACTGCTTACTTAACTGTTATATTCGTAAATCATCATTTTAAGGGTTTTGTGCATGTAGTGGGGAACTGGGTAAAAGAGCCTTTGTTTATTCTGCTCCTTCAGGCTGGAACATATTACAATATGACTGGAGGCTAACAGAGTTAATTCCTCTGAGAAATTTTAAATCTAAATTGAAAATACTTGAGGCCGACTCCATTACATGTACCTGTTTTTTGTGATTTGCTTGCTTTTTTAATTTTATTTTAATTGTATTTTATCTGTTGGTGTTTTCCGTCATTTATAACTATGTGTTGTAATTGCTGCTGCTTATCTTGGCCAGGTCTCCCTTGGAAAAGAGGTTTTTAATCTCAATGGGATTTTCCTGGTTAAATAAAGGTTAAATTAAAAAAAATAAAGTAAAAAGTTGAGTCACTGATGGTTGCTCAGAGGTAGGTGCGTTTCTCTTTTCAGCATGTTCACATTTCAGTGGGCTCACATGCGAGTGAGGGAGCATGCGTGGGGCTGCGTTCAGGTTGAAGTGGCTGGAAAACGTAACGTGTGGTTTGTAGACCTGCTGCACTTCTACCAGCTCTGGTTGACACCTCGTCTCTCCAACACATGTAGGTGATGATGTGATACCAGCTGATTCACAGCTGCATCGTGGTGCTACAGTTGCAAGAAAAAGTATGTGAACCGCTGAAAATAAACAGCTTTTCCGTCTTAATCATCAGAAACCTACAACCTAACTTCTGGGCTGAAACCAAGTCATGGGTGGAAAAAGCTGTTGTCGTTCATTTGTAGTCAAAAATCATTGCAGCCGAGAGGATACATGTGGACGTATTTGTTGGTATCCTTCTATTTAAGACAGAAAACCCAATAGTCCCTGAAATAACTGCACACTGACAAAAGTGAGACTTAACTATAACTTACATTGACCAATGAAAATCAGACACCAATTTCAATTAGTAGTCCAAAAAAATCATCAACAAGCGAATTAAACTGTCCTGGGAGAATGATGTTTCCATAGTAACATGTTAAACTGAAGTGTGTCCTATAATGAACATCTCAGGTGAAAACAACACCAAGGTTTCTCACAGTTGCACTGGAAGCCATCGCAACACCATCTAATCCCTTCCTAAGATGCTCTGGACCAAGAATGATAACCTCTGTTTTATCTGAATTTAGAAGCAATAAATTTCTGGACATCCAGTCCTTGATGTCCCTAAGACATGCCTGAAGTTTAACTAACGGTTCTGTTTCATCCGGCTTCATAGACAAATAGAGCTGCGTATCATCAGCATAGCAATGAAAGTGTATGCCGAGATTCTGGATTATACTTCCCAACGGCTGCATGTATAAACTGAACAAGATTGGCCCTAGCACTGAACCCTGCGGAACACCATAACAGACCCTTGACTGTTCTGAAGAAACCTCATGTACATGAACAAACTGGAACCTGTCAGATAGATATGATTTAAACCAACGTAGAGCTGTCCCTTTAATCCCAACAACATGCTCTAACCCAGGGGTCTCCAACTCTGGTCCTGGAGAGCACCTATCCAGCATGTTTTACATCTTTCCCGGCTTCAGCACACCATGATACAAGGAGCTGTGTCAGCAACAGAACTGTCCGGACCTTGATGACAAGTTAATGACGACCATTGATTAGAATCAGGTGTGTTCATGCAGGGAGAACTAAAACATGCTGGATAGGTCTCTCCACGACCGGAGTTGGAGACCCCTGCTCTAACCTGTGCAGTAAAATGCTGATCTACAGTGTCAAAAGCAGCACTGAGGTCCAGTAGAACCAGTATGGACGCTAATCCCTTATCTGAGGTCCAATAGAACCAGTATGGAGACTAATCCCTTATCTGAGGTCCAGTAGAACCAGTATGGACACTAATCCCTTATCTGAGGTCCAGTAGAACCAGTATGGACACTAATCCCTTATCTGAGGTCCAGTAGAACCAGTATGGAAACTAATCCCTTATCTGAGGCCATAAGGAGGTCATTCGTGACTCGAACCAGTGCTGTCTCTGTGCTATGATGCATTCCGAACCCTGACTGAAAAACTTCAAACAGATCATTTATATATAAATAGTCACATAACTGGCTTGCAACTACTTTTTTCCAAATTTTAGATACAAATGGAAGGTTGTGCATGTTTGTAGGCTGGAGCTTCGGGAGCTGCGTTCTGGCCTGTGTTCCCGCCCCCCCCCCCCCCCCCCCCCCCCCCGGTCATCCCGTTGCTGCTTCCACCTGCCTATGTGGATGTCTGCTGTTGCTGCTTCCGCCTGCCTGCACCCCCCCCCCCCCCCCCCCCTCTGGTCATCCCGCTGCTGCTTCCACCTGCCTGCTGTGTACTGCTGACGTCCCTGACTCCCCCAGTCTGGCCTTCGGCAGGAGGGTCCCCCCTTATGAGCCTGGTCCTGCTCAAGGTTTCTTCCCTCCTAAAGGGGAGTTTTTCCTTGATACTGTTTGGCTTAAGGCTTTTCTCCCACTATGGGAGTTTTTACCTGCCATTGTTTATATAATAATTGCTCGGGGGTTTATGTTTATGTTTATGTTTATGTCCATGTTCTGGATCTCTGGAAAGCGTCTAGAGACAACATCTGTTGTATTAGACGCTATACAAATAAAATTGAATTGAATTGAATTGAAAACCTGTGGTACATATCCTAAGTTTAGGGATACGTTGATCTGGTCCAGTATTGTCGCACCAATAAGAGAAAATACATTTTTGAGTAATCGAGTCGGGATGGGGTCTAACGAAGCAGTCTAGAGTCAAGTCAGAGCCTAGGGAAGTCGCTAAAGCTAAAGAAACATCCACAGCCACTACCAGGTGGGCCTGGTTGATTTCTTCTCTAATTTTGATGATCTTACTATTAAATAAAGTCTTCACTACTGAGAGCTGCAGGAATGCACGGCTCAACAGAGTTGTGACTCTTTGTCAGCCTGGCTACAGTGCTGCACAGAAAACGTGGGTTGCTTTTGTTATCCTCTATCAACGTTGAATAATACGCTGTTCTAGCTTTGTGAATGGCTTTTTTACATACTATTAGATTATCTTTCCATTCACGATAGGAGTCTACAGACTTACAAGAGTACCACTTACTTTCCATTTACAAGTGGACACGTCTACAGAACACTCGACTACAGGTGGACACGTCTGCGGAGCACACGTCTACAGAACACCGCTTTGCAAGTGGTCACGTTTACAGAACAGTTGTCTACAGGTGCACACGTCTACAGGTTGAGACATCTACAGGTTGAGACGTCTACAGGTTGAGACATCTACAGGTTGAGACGTCTACAGGTTGAGACATCTACAGGTTGAGACGTCTACAGGTTGAGACATCTACAGGTTGAGACATCTACAGGTTGAGACGTCTACAGGTTGAGACGTCTACAGTTTGAGACATCTACAGGTTGAGACGTCTACAGGTTGAGACATCTACAGGTTGAGACATCTACAGGTTGAGACATCTACAGGTTGAGACATCTACAGGTTGAGACATCTACAGGTTGAGACGTCTACAGGTTGAGACGTCTACAGGTTGAGACGTCTACAGGTTGAGACGTCTACAGGTTGAGACGTCTACAGTTTGAGACGTCTACAGGTGGACACCTCTCACAGTTACAGGTCCAGGAGGAGTACTATTTCTGAAGAAGCATCTTTTCCTGAAACAATCTTTACACACGTTAGTAAACGGTTAAATAAAGGCTGTCACATACAAAAACAACCCAACTATTGATCATCTGTGGAGTCAACAGGAATAAACCACCAGCCAGTCATTGTGAGTGGCTCAAGTGACTGCTGGTTTCTTCTTCTGTGAACAAGTATTGCATCTACTGAGAGTCCTGCTGCTACAGATGTTTTAACATGCTGTTGAGTCCTGGACAACATTTAGTTATTTTCGGCGTTATTTAGGTAACGTCATGGGGACAGCAGTCATGTGTGGCAGTTGTCTCACTCCTGTCGGATGATTTGCTTCTAAGAAACATCTCTCTTCCAGATATTTTGAGTGTTTGATGGGCTCTGAGGTGTAACTTCAGGATTCAGGTCAGGAAACCTTCAATGGTGGTTGGTGGTAGTGGTGGTGGTGGTGGTGGTGGTGGGGGTGGAATTATGGACGTTTTCAGGGTGGTCTTCTTCCCCCCTGAACTCCAAACACCGAAGACCAAATTGGTTAAAAACTCAGCAGCTGCAGCTTGGCGGCTACACACACACACACACACACACACACACACACACACACACACACACACACACACACTGCTCAGTAATTGCATGTTTAGGGTTCGGTGTGGAGGACGTTCAGGCTGGCTGAGGGGCATAATCGTGGGCAGCAGGGCACCGCTGCAGGCCAAGTCACCAGACGCTGCAAAATACCGGTTGCCTCCATCTTTGTTTGTCTAAGCCGGGACAAAGAGGAGCGCACGGACGGCTGTCGGGCCGAGCGTCTCACAGACTCCACATAATTCTAATCCTGCAGCGCCTGAGTAAAAGGCGACGTGACTTCTGCCGCTTTGTCAAGGCGCATGCTGCACGTAATTGCTTCTTCTCGTCTGTACTGTATTTGTTTAAATGAAACTGAATGGAGGAAAGGAAGGTGAGGCGATGCAGAGCAACTGGTCCGCAAGGGACCGGGCTCCATGCAGGCGTCACAATCTGAGGATTATGTTCGTACCAAAGGTGTTTCCACTCTGAGAAGGTTCACCGTAAGGCTGCAGGTGGCAGGATGTCTATAAATATAATGAAATCTAAAAGGAAAACCAACAAAACTAAAGCAGCCTGTTAGTTTATCTCAGCAACCACGAGGTGCATTTGAATAAATCTGGGATGAAGATAAAAGTAACGTGGCATGTGAAATTCCTGCAGAAGAGTAGACCTGAGTGAACACATTACAGGGTCGGAGTCAATGAAGATTGAAATCAGCAGGAACACGCCGGAGTCATACAAGTCTGGATTCAAGAAGTGAAAACACTCCAGGAGTCTTTTGCTGCAACATCTCAACCCTTACTGGATCGAGGCTGATCCTTACTTTCACACAGCGATCGCAGTCGAGTTGTTGTTTTTGTTGGACAGACGGCTTTTCTGGCCTCAGCTTGAAACCCTGGGCTGGTGTCAGCGGCAGGGAGACGCCAGCGGGCCTCAGCTGGTGGAGGCGCCTCCGAGTTTCTAACCGTGACAGCATGTTTCACCAAAGCACCAACACTTCCCCTCAGGACCAACGAAACCAAGTCATAAAGACGTTTAAATGACAACTATGTCAGTCGTCTAAACCATGTCATTTTTTGGTTGAAAGGTGAAAGGTGAGAAGTCGTCTTTTCCGGAGATAGAAATGACGTCTAAATCAAGACGTCCATTGACAACGTCTTTTTCGGGCTAAATCTGGACCTTGTCAGATGGGCTGAAGACAGACCTGAATGTCTGAATGTCTCTTTCAGGGATGAATAGAGGGTTCGCATTGACGTCACTTTCCCACTGGACCAGCTCCCTTACTCACACTGAGTGGTAAAAACAGCTGCAACTAGTGGAGAAGACGGGATAACAGCTGATGGACTTAAATTAAAGGCAGTTGGACTTGACAGTGACCCGTACAGTTACCCCAAGAACCAGTGGTCCATGGACATTAATATTTGGTACAGTTACCCCAAGAACCAGTGGTCCATGGACATTAATATTTGGTACAGTTACCAAGAACCAGTGGTCCATGGACATTAATATTTGGTACAGTTACCAAGAACCAGTGGTCCATGGACATTAATATTTGGTACAGTTACCAAGAACCAGTGGTCCATGGACATTAATATTTGGTACAGTTACCAAGAACCAGTGGTCCATGGACATTAATATTTGGCCACGAATCCAGTTTCTGATATTTATGAATGGGGAAATACACGAAGCAAAGCTTGAAGGCTTACAAAAGTCTTGACGCTTGGTCCGACTTCAAGGCAGGATTTGTTGTAGAAATTAAAGTGATGAGGACACCGAACTTTAAGATTTGACAGTTTAACGTTAACTACCCAAAAATCCAACATTACCTGATACAAAATGGGAACCGCAAATCCACGTTTCGGTGCCTGGAATCCAGTTGTTTCTGTGAATTGCAGTGATCCATTTGTCTCTCTTAAGCTTATTTTTCGGCAGTCTGTGAAACGATAACTCCGATTTCTTGCTAAATCTATGAGTACAGTCGATCGCACAACAGCTCTTTCCCATTTTAGATGTTTTCCAGTTGCTCAAACTGAAATTTTACGCTGCCACTCAGTCTTTCTGACACTCAGTCTTTCTGCCACTCAGTCTTTCTGACACTCAGTCTTTCTGACACTCAGTCTTTCTGTCACTCAGTCTTTCTGACACTCAGTCTTTCTGACACTCAGTCTTTCTGACACTCAGTCTTTCTGACACTCAGTGGGCGAAACCTGCTGTGAAGTTGCATCTGTGACGTCATGCGCATTAGTTTAGTTTTAGTTTATTTATTTAGCAATATAAGACAAATTGAACAATAAATGTAAAAACATTGAAATAACATGCAAGGAAAGGAAGACGCCTGGTGGCTTCTATACAATCCTTTCCATATATGAATAAAAAACCAAACAAAAGCTACACAAGGGGGAGTAAAAAAACAAAAAACACAAAAGAAAATGTAACTCAGATTAAATAATAAACACTACAAAGATGAAACAATAACAAAGTTCTTTAAATGTGTAACCCCTTTCCCAGGTAGCTAATTAGTAATGATGGGGTGTTGTAGTACACTGGAACGGGGCCTGAGTTCGTCTAGTTTAGGCGCAACGTACCGGTAAGGACCTGAATAACAATATTAAATAATATGGCGGTGCCTCCAATGATATCTAAGAAGTAGCACAAATTAGGTACTTCCCCTTTAAAATGTCTTGACTGACTTATATTTCAAATAACCACAGAGTATTGACTTTATAATCAAAACACGGATTTATTTTTAACAAACAGGTATTTTATGAAACAATATGAAAGGTAGTCAAATTAGTTAACAGTTCACTGTTGACCTTTAAAGGTGTAATGGTAACAAAGTTCAAAAACCCAATAAGGAACTCACAGTTTTGATCCACGTTAAATCAGTGAATGAATGAAAATGACCATAAGTCACGATACCCACAGCCCACACTCACACACACACTCACACCGGGCTGTTAAAGAAAATGAAAAATAAAATAAAGCGTTGCAGGCCCAGTCGATGCTCGTGAGCGGTGAGGCCAAAAACGAAAGGCCGGTTCACTGGGTTACCAGCATAAAATAAAACAGCACGTGCAAAGGTACTCACGAACCCAACAGTCAGAGATGTGGGGATGAGGGAAAAGGGCAGGAAGGCACGACGTGGTTTCGGCGGTCAGGATGAAGCGGGCAGCTTCACCAGGCAGGAACACGTGCTCTCAAGTACAGCAGCTTCAGCCTCTCACGGTCCAGGGCTCTCCTGGTCCTCGCTCTCTCCCATACGGCAAATGTGCAGTCCTCTGGCAGCTTCTCAGAGTACACACACATCCACTACACGACGACTCTCCGTCAGTCTTGGGAGTTTAGAATGTTCTTATTTTAATTTTACTCTAGGCTACAGCATACAGCTCTTGTGCTCGACGCAGCCAAAGCGGCTCTGCCGATATATCATTGATGCGCCCGAGATGACGCTAAGCACCTCCTACCTGAACAAGGTGAGGACAGGATTGGCTCAGGACTGGTGGCCCAAGATGAGATCATGAGAGGATGCTCCACTGTACCCAAAATTAACACCAACAAAACCCTTTACTCTCTGACTTTTTAACTGTAAATAGAATGAATTTTTAACATGTTATACTACAGCATTTTTAAACATAGTTACACCTTATGAACTATTATTTATTAATAACTTAAAACATTTTATCCTCTAAATAAAGGATGAAATAAGAGCCACAGGGCTACAATCTCCCCTTTCTAAAAGGTGTTGATGTCCTCATCACACAAGTTTTACATCAGTCACATCCGATATTTTGTCATTATCAACGTCTGGCATATAGGCTACAGACTAAGGTCTTAAACAGGTGTTTTTATCACATTATACATTATCCCAACTTTTACATATCATTGGGGAGTCTCTTTTGATAGTAATTCTCAATCCTCTATGTACAACCACAATAGGTTCATTTGTGGAATGGCCAGGTCTATCATAGCTTAGCCGAATGACTGGCTTCACTGGTCTTCGGGCAGGACGATCATGAACAGGGTTAGCACTACTTTGAGACTGACTAGTAGAGGGGAGCACTCCCCCTTCTAGACCTGTGTCCACCACAGTGTCATTTGGCAGTAGCTGAGTTTGTTCTGTATCTTGTCCTTCTGGGATTATATCCACCTCCTGCTCAGTGTCCACATCAATGTCCTCCTCAACATTATCCTGTGTCAGCGCATTTTCTAGGTGGACATCTCCACTTAACTGATCCGCCAGCAGATCAAGGGCAAGTAAGAGGTCCTCCCTCCGGTCAGCAGGTACATCCCAGTATTCATCCTCGTCTTCCGAGTGTTCTTCCTGGTTTGAGCTTTCATTTGGCTTTTCCTTTTGATGTGATCTTGTCACAGGTTTCTGTGGTAACTGAGTCATCTCCAAATCTGAGGGAAACCTGACCAAATACCCAATGGGTAAAAGGTGGTCCCGGTGCAGAGTCTTGACGATGGCTCTTCCCTTTTCAGGTTTTACTCTGTACACAGGTAAGTCTGGTAGTTTTTCCACAACAACGTAAGGGTTAGAGTGCCATTTGTCACCAAGTTTGTGCTTTCCAGGCAAACCTAGCGCTCGTACGAGCACACGATCACCTTTCTCCAACACTTGGTCTCTTACTCGATTGTCATAGTATCTCTTGTTTTTGTCATGTGACTTGTTAGCAACTGTCACTGCCAACTCGTACGCTCTCTTCAGGTCACTCTTCAGTCTTGCTACATACTGTAAGTACTCTCCCTGGTTGTTTCCATCAGGTGAAGTCCCAAAGCACAGATCAATGGGAAGACGCGCCTCGCGCCCAAACATTAGGTAGTAGGGGGAGTAACCCGTCGCATCGTTGCGGGTACAGTTGTAGGCGTGTACGAGTGCACTGACATACTGGCTCCATTTCTGTTTTTGACTGGGCTGGAGGGTACCAAGCATAGACAAAAGTGTTCGGTTAAACCGCTCTGGCTGCGGGTCACCTTGGGGGTGATATGGAGTCGTTCTGGATTTCTTGATGCCTAACATTCCTAAGAGCTCTTTAATGAGACGACTCTCAAAGTCACGTCCTTGGTCAGAATGGATTCTGGATGGAAGACCATAATGCACAAAGAATTTCTCGACCAGCACCTTGGCGACAGTAGTTGCCCTTTGATCTTTGGTCACATATGCCTGTGCATAGCGGGTAAAGTGGTCTGTAACCACAAGAACGCTGGTTAAACCTTTTGAGTCTGGCTCTATAGACAAAAAGTCTATACATACTAAGTCGAGGGGCCCGCTGCTTGTTATCTGCTTCAAAGGTGCGGCCCTGTGAGGTAGTGTTTTACGAGCAACACATCGCCCGCAGTTTTTGATGTACTGGGAAACGTCAGAGGCCAATTTTGGCCAGTAAAATCGGTCTTTCATCAGGTCAGTGATGCGTTCAGCTCCCAGATGGCCAGAATCATCATGGATAGACTTAAGGACTTTGAGACGATATTCACTGGGAAGAACTAACTGACAAATAGACCTTCCCACTGGTCGGGTGGTTTTCCTGTACAACAGGCCTGATTTTATCAAGAGTCTGCTACTTTCTCGCTGCAACAAAGCAACATCTGGAGTGTGATTTTGGGAGGTCGCTGGCCAGACTCCATTTTGTACAGCCTGCTTAGCAATACTGATGGCAGGGTCTAAATGTTGTGCTTTTTGCAGCTCCTTGTTGCTTAGCTGTTCCACGGAACTCACCCCAAGCTGAGTGGATAAGGTGTAAGCAGGTGGGATGACACTTGGAGGAACTCCCAGCTGGTCTATGAGACGGTATGGTAGCTCAGATGACTGAGAGACGCTAATGGGGCGACAGAGAGCCTTGACACCTGATTGAGGGATGTGTCTCCATCCGTCGTCCTCTTGCATAGCATTTCTGGACAGCCAGTCCGCATCAACGTTTTCTTTGCCAGGCTTATACTTTATGTCAAAGTCGTATGTAGTTAAACTAGCTAACCACCTATGACCAGTAGCGCTCAATTTCGCAGTGGTGAGGACATACGTCAGCGGGTTGTTGTCTGTTCTAACTGTGAATTTGGCACCGTAGAGATAATCGTGGAACTTATCCACTACGGCCCACTTCAAAGCTAGAAACTCAAGTTGATGGACAGGGTAGTTTTTCTCTGATTGGCATAATTTACGACTAGCAAATGCTACAGGACGTAACCCCTCAGGGTACTCTTGATTGAGGACTGCTCCCAGTCCATCAAAGCTAGCATCCACATGTAGGATGTAGGGTTTTGTGGCATCTGCGAAAACCAATACCGGAGCACTAGTAAGGCATTGAATGATTTGGCAAAACGCGTCTGTACAGGCTGGAGTCCAGCGCTCGCCGAATGGTTCAAATGGTCGGAAGTAGTCATTTTTGGGTCTGAGGGGCTTCTTTCCCTTCCTCACAGGAGGGTACCCTTTGGTCAAGTCGGTAAGAGGGCGCACTATGGCTGAATAGTTCTTGATGAACTTACGGTAATAACCGCAGAACCCCAGAAATGACTGAAGTGACTTCAAGTGTGTGGGCGGCTGCC
This sequence comes from Cololabis saira, assembly GCF_033807715.1. NCBI lineage: Eukaryota > Metazoa > Chordata > Actinopteri > Beloniformes > Belonidae > Cololabis > Cololabis saira. The sequence continues at coordinate 5,448,311 of NC_084599.1, read as the reverse complement.
AATCTGCTACAGCCTTGATTTTGTCTGGGTCTGTTGCAATACCGGCTGCGGACACAATGTGTCCCACATACTTTACTTCAGGCTGGCAAAAGTGACATTTATCCAGCGAAAGTTTTAAACCGACCTCTGCTAGTCGATCAAGTACGCGCAACAGACGCTCTTCGTGTTCCTCCAGAGTGGAACCAAACACGATGAGGTCATCAAGGTAAACAAGACACTGAAGCAGGTTCATATCTCCCACTGCCTTTTCCATCAATCGTTGGAATGTAGCAGGGGCGCCGGTGATGCCTTGGGGCATCCGCTCGAATTGATAGAACCCAAGCGGGCAGATAAACGCTGTTTTCTCTTTGTCCTCCTCTGACATGGCGATTTGATAATAGCCAGAGCGGAGGTCAAGCACAGAGAACCAGCGGCTTCCAGTGAGGCTAGTTAACGCATCGTCAATACGAGGAAGGGTGTATTGGTCAGGTATGGTTTTCAAATTAAGGGTGCGATAGTCAATACACATCCTTATTCCACCATTTTTTTTCCTAGCTATCACTATGGGAGAGGCGTAAGGGCTCCGGGATTCTTTAATAATCCCTGCCGCAAGGAGCTCCTGTAGATGTTTGCGAACATCATCTATTTCTGCTGGAGCAAGACGCCTGACTCTCTCTCGGAAAGGGCTAGGGTCTTTCAGCCTAATGTGGTGCTCTACGCCTTTAGCTAAACCCACATCCCACTCAGACAAGGAGAAAACCTGAGGCCGCTCGGCCAGTTTTTGGGCCAGTCTGTTCTTCCAGTTCTCTGGAATGGGAGAGTTACCAAAATTAAAGATAGCAGGGTCAAGTGGGCTAAGTGGGGTCTCTGTGCGCTGTAACTGAGTGACAACTTCTGCTTTATGCACATAGGCGATCACTGTGCCTTTAGGGATTGCTTTTGGTTGGGCAGACTCATTTTTTAACAGCACAGAAAATCTGTTGCAATCCATCTCGGAAGAGAGCAGAACAGATGGGGGCATTAACACTCCAGCTGGAAGTGCTCCATTAGAAGGACTTTCTATCATGAGGATGCTATCTTTAAGTGTCTCGTTACTGGACACAGTGCAAATGGCTGAACGCTCGCCACCAGGAGGTACAGTAAGTGGTCCAGGTCCAGTCCACTTGACTACAGCTACGGGATCCCCAGGAGGGAGAAGGGACTTAGCCTTGACAGGTAAGTGTGTGCGTACACGCATGGTTTGAGCAGGCTTGGGGTCACCTTTAACTACACTGGACCGAGGTGAATGACTGAAAGCTCGGGCATTAGTGCCAACAATAAGTGGCAGTTTTTCAGGGCCACTACTTTCTGGGCAGACTAAAATAAACACCACCTTGGGCTCACACTGATCACCATCTTCAAGAAACTTTATCTCAGCTGCGATGTAGCCTTTATATGGGTAGCTAGCCTGGCTTAGGCCCCATAGCTCCAAGGTTGAAATGGGATGAAGCGTTAAGTGGGACAAGTGCTTGTGGTAATAATCTTCAAAAACAATTGAGACATTTGAACCACCATCCATTAAAGCATCACAAATGTGTCCCTCAATCATGACTCTCCCAGTGCTCGTTTCACCCACTAAGCCTTTAGGGATGTCGGGTGGCAGGTCTGGCGAACTGCTATCGAGTTGGCTTACATGTCCTGTTTTTACAGGGGGATTGGTTGAGGAGCCCCTTTGGTTTTGTTTCAGCTTCTGGTTGCTTTTGATTAGCTTACTTATCACTTTGGAGGGGTTGTCAGTACCACTACAAGTTTTGGTGATGTGGCCATCTTCCCCACAGCGGTAGCAAAACACACTTTTATCATCTGTAGTGTTATTACCTGTCTTAGGTTTAAAGGGCAATCTGGATTTAAACCTTTGAGGGTACTTTTCTGGTGTTTTGGGAAACTCTTGCATGGCTGATTGCTCTCTGAGCTGATTTATCAGTTGCAAACTAGCCACTTGTTCCTTCAGTGACTGCACTTCAGGATCAATGGGCAACACTGAGGGTTTCTCTTTGACTGATAGCTGCTGTACTTTAGTTTCTAAAGCTTTGACTTGACTCTTAAGTGCATGTACTTCAGCAGAGTGGGAAACTTGGTCATCTGCTGTGCGCACCGTGTGCGTACTAGTGGTGAGAGTTCGTTTTGTCATTCTCTGATCTTCCTCTACTCTAATTTCACTTAATAACTCCATGAAAGAGGGTGGGGTGCGCAACCTCTCCTTCAAACGCAACTGGAGTAACAGGATGTCTGACTCTGATGTTGCACCTCTTAATAGCTGCTCGACCCGGACACGGTCTCTGGACGCAGAAGGAAGGCCTCCTTTCTGAACTACTTTGGACAGCACCTTCTCTAATCTCCTCAAATAATCTGACAGTCTCTCACATGACTTTTGCTGCATGGATCGGAAAGTAAAGTAAAAATCTTCACCAGACTTGGTGACTCCAAATGCATTTTCCAAAGCTGCCAGATAATCTTCTGGTCGCGCATCTGCATCATTGCACCGTACAGCTTGGATTATCTCAAATGCTGGACCTCTTAGACTTTCCGCAATCCTCTTTTTTTTCTCTTTTACAGAACCATCACATTCGTCCAACATCACCTGTGCCTGCTCAAGCCAGTTTTCGAGGCTCTCTTCCCCTGCGGGTGTTGGCAACACTCCTGAAAAGACACGTAACCTCCGAAAGGCGTTATTTTCTTGTGGGGGTCGCATTGTTTTCTCCAACAACTCTCCCACAGCACGAATGATGGAGGTTGGGTCCGACTGTGTGGATGTACTTTGCTCAAGTAATGGTTTGAGATCATTCATTGATTTACCTTCACTTTGCAGTAAACTTAGCAACTTCAATGTGAAGTCATCAGGAGGAGCAGCAGCGCATGTGAGAATGGTTGTCGTCCACGGGGTTCCACCACCAATGGGGTAGATCTCCGGGGGAACTGTTTGAGGGTCAACTGGGTTTCTGCACTCACAGAGTATCATCTCATGTTTTAGCGGTGGGAATACTTTTCTAGCTTTGTAGCGAACTCGGCCGAGTACTTTTACAGCTTCTAATGACTCTGTTATATCAGCTACAACAATCTCGTCAGGTACATCACCAAGTATCAGAGCATTGGCTGGATTTACTCCTACGTTTTCACACCATTCCTGAAGCTTAGCTAGCAACTGAGGGTCAGGTGAGTGAGCCATTGTTCTTATATGGGTTTTGAACTTGTTACCTTAATTACAGTCAGTCATACAGTGAACCAATCCCAGCGGTGCCTCCATTTATGTAACCCCTTTCCCAGGTAGCTAATTAGTAATGATGGGGTGTTGTAGTACACTGGAACGGGGCCTGAGTTCGTCTAGTTTAGGCGCAACGTACCGGTAAGGACCTGAATAACAATATTAAATAATATGGCGGTGCCTCCAAGGATATCTAAGAAGTAGCACAAATTAGGTACTTCCCCTTTAAAATGTCTTGACTGACTTATATTTCAAATAACCACAGAGTATTGACTTTATAATCAAAACACGGATTTATTTTTAACAAACAGGTATTTTATGAAACAATATGAAAGGTAGTCAAATTAGTTAACAGTTCACTGTTGACCTTTAAAGGTGTAATGGTAACAAAGTTCAAAAACCCAATAAGGAACTCACAGTTTTGATCCACGTTAAATCAGTGAATGAATGAAAATGACCATAAGTCACGATACCCACAGCCCACACTCACACACACACTCACACCGGGCTGTTAAAGAAAATGAAAAATAAAATAAAGCGTTGCAGGCCCAGTCGATGCTCGTGAGCGGTGAGGCCAAAAACGAAAGGCCGGTTCACTGGGTTACCAGCATAAAATAAAACAGCACGTGCAAAGGTACTCACGAACCCAACAGTCAGAGATGTGGGGATGAGGGAAAAGGGCAGGAAGGCACGACGTGGTTTCGGCGGTCAGGATGAAGCGGGCAGCTTCACCAGGCAGGAACACGTGCTCTCAAGTACAGCAGCTTCAGCCTCTCACGGTCCAGGGCTCTCCTGGTCCTCGCTCTCTCCCATACGGCAAATGTGCAGTCCTCTGGCAGCTTCTCAGAGTACACACACATCCACTACACGACGACTCTCCGTCAGTCTTGGGAGTTTAGAATGTTCTTATTTTAATTTTAACACCACAGGCTGACTCGTGGCAAAGACTCACAGTAAACACCATTAGCAATTGCTAGCCGCAATGCAAAATCACAATATAAAAGTCTATGAGCATGTTAAACCAACGGCTAGCAGCGCTTAGCATTTTAGCTCGTTTTTACACATGTCAAAAACAGTAAGTACATAAAACACATTCATTTACCTCTGACTTTTTAACTGTAAATAGAATGAATTTTTAACATGTTATACTACAGCATTTTTAAACATAGTTACACCTTATGAACTATTATTTATTAATAACTTAAAACATTTTATCCTCTAAATAAAGGATGAAATAAGAGCCACAGGGCTACAAATGTTTTTTGAATATTGGCACGGATGGTGATGATTCAAGAGATTTATTGAGTGAATTCCACAAGTGGGGGCGTCTGAAAGTGATGAAAGATTGATGTTTACATGTTCTACAAAACAGTAAATTAGAATCATCTTTGTGCCTTGTAAAGCGGCTTGACAGGAAACAGGTAAAGAGAGGCAGAGGACATTTAGTAAAGAGGGACAGACTAGGATTTGAACCTGTGCTGCTTGGAGGAGGGCGATGAGTCTGCCCACTCAACCCACAGAGCCATCTAGGGCCCTGAACGCAACTCGTTTTTTAATCCATTGGCTGAGCGGATTGCCAATCATATAAGAAATACCGGATTTTCCGCACTATAAGGCGCGCCTTCAACGAATGACGTATTTTAAAACTGTTTCCATATATAAGGCACACCGCATTCTAAGGCGCTACAGTAGAGGCTGGGGTTACATTCTGCCTCCATTAGACCAAGGGTCGGCAACCCGCGGTTTACTCTTTCATCCTTATACTGCAGCTCCGAGTGGCTTGGGAAAATAAATTACAAAAAAAAAAACGAAGTATTTAATTGAAGTGTATTTTATTTGTGTTAGTTCTTTAATATTTTAGTTTTAAATTGGAAGATTATTGTGATCTTGACATATTAGAATAAATATATTTTATTGTTTTTCTTCGCTCAAAATAAACGTCATACTCGTGAAAACCGGTATACCCGCCAAAACGCCATCCATTTGTCGCGACTTTCAACCCCAGCAAGGCCAAGTATGGAGAAATGTAAGAAAAGAAAAATATCTGAAGAAAATGGAACATTCAATGATGCCTGTAGATTCATTTACATTTAGCTCTGATGAGTGGGCCACCAGTATGCCTAATTTGTGGAGAAAAACTGTCTAACAATAAACGGTCAAATGTTGACATTTCAACAATACACACAGAGCCTTTGCTGAAAAATATCCAGAGGGAGAAGAGAGAAAAAAAGCTGTTTCGGAACTGATGCGGAAGGCTGATCTGACGAAAAATCACTTCAAGAAGTGGGTGAAGTTGTGGCTCAATATTGATCCATATATAAGACGCACTGGATTATAAGGCGTGGTCAGCTTTAAAAAAAATTTAAGGCTTTTAGGTGCGCCTTATAGTGCGGTAAATACGGTACATTTATAGCTTTATGTAAACTCTCCTGATGTGGGACAAACAACCCCCCTTCCCTCCAGAATGTCACAGGTGTGAAATCAAATGATTAAGACCAACTGGTTTTTTGAAACAGACTGTAAATATGTTTATTTCTACTCTAGAGTTTTTACCACAGAGGTGAAGGAGATTGACTCGCGATAGCAGCCAGCCTCTAGCGGCCAGTCGAGGAATTGCAACGAGACTTAGAGTTCCCAGAGAATTGATATAAAGCAATACATGTATTGATACTATGACTGATTGACAGTCGGCTTAGCCAATGGCTCGTTGTCATCACGTCCTCATCCATGGTTATCAATGCGTTCACCCTCAGCAAAGAAACCAGCTGTTTGTAGCTAAAACGCAGAGGTCATTTTTGATTTCGCCCTCAAGTCAACATGTTAAACAGTATATCCTGCTGTAAACGTCTGACAGCAGCTCTGTGGATGTTTTTGGCGGGGTTCGGTGGAAGGAGCTGATGGCCAAAGCTAAATTTGGGAGCAACATGGCTGTGGTCAGTATGAAGAAAAAGAAGCTTCAAAAACATTCTTCAGAAGCCAATCTGTCACGTGACCTAATGCTTTGTCCTTTTTACAGTCTGGCTTGGAGCTGACCACTCTTTCTTGCATACTGTATCCCATAATGCAATGTACCCCCCAGGGGAGGCCGTACAGAGCGGTTGCTCAGCTTTCATGTGCACCATAGTGTGGTAGTATACTGCATATTAACAGTAACCACTGGACCAGCATTCAGTACATACTCTATACTACACTAGATGTGCATCAGCTCATACACTAGCCTTCTTAATACCAAGCAGTCGTCTGGCTCCTCTGGGTTCAGCGTTGACTTACTTAACCCCATATATCCAGGTTTCTACCTATGACAGATGGGGGAGGGGTTAAGAGGGCCAGAAAAAGACACCGACCAACACAAAGTTATTGTCTCAGAAGTCATATGTACAGTGGCCGACAAGGGCCAAACGCACTGCAACGGCCTAATGCGTCTCAGTTAAGGAAAACGGCTTCAAGTACAGAAACAATTCAAATTCACAAACTCAAAACGAGGTACAAAAAGAGGAACGTGGTGCAAATGAAAAAACGTGCTGCAAAAAACAAAGACAAATGCAGCATCATCAAACGCTGCAAATAGAGAAACGATGCAAAGCACAAAACGATATAAAACAAGAAACCATGTTCAAAAGAAAAACGCTTCATAACCGGTCACTACAACCGGAAGTGCTCCAAACCTGCAGGTGGAACAGCTGACTGAACCACAGTGTTTACTTCCATGGTTTAAACATACAGCGGGAACGGTAATGTGATTTTTATCTGACTATATTTATATACGATGTTTACATCACTGTACAACGCTGTACATTGTATCGCCTGGTGTAAAATATAAAAGAAATGTCTCATAACATTTGAAGATGGTTTCTTGTTTCATATTGTTTTGTGCTTTGCATCGTTTTTCTATTTGCAGCGCGTTTTGAGTTTGTGAATTTGAATCGTTTCTGTACTTGAAGCCGTTTTCCTTAACTGAGACGCATTAGGCCGTTGCAGTGCGTTTGGCCCTTGTCGGCCACCGTAAATATGCCTGGACCAAACAAAAACTGAAGAAAAAGAAGTTTCCGATGTTCATTCAGTGAACCTCTTCTAGCCTCTTCTGGAACCAAAACCGTTATAACAATTTCCAAAACCATTAAGTTTCTTTTAATCTTTAACTCATTAACCTTTTAAGTTAGTGTCCATGTCAGCACTCCTGATATGACAGATATTCTGATTTGCTCGTATTAGCAGGAGAACTGCGTCCAACTGTGGATGAGCATGGCGGCAGACTCCCGAGGCTCCAGTAGTTTAAAGTGGTGGGTGTTCTCCTCCCCACTCATTTCAGCTGCTGCTCTCCTCTCATAAAGCAGCAGATGACCTGTGTTATTGGTGGTAATTACCAGCAGGCACACATACGTGACGGGCTGCTGTGATGGTGCTTGTAATTAGGAGATGGGGGTGGTGTTGGGGAGTCCAGACACCAAGGCCTATATTAACCCACTCATCAGCAGCTCTGTTTGATGCTCACACATCTTTTATTTGCCTGTCATTACCAGCGTCCAAACAGCATCATCACATGTTTCCTCCTTCAGTTCTGTCATCTTTCTGGGTACAAATGTGACCAGCGCTCGCCGCCGTCCCGTTAAGACGTGATGTCATCATTATATCCTTTTCTGCAGCTCCTCTGTCTTGTGGGGTTCCTCCAGGCTCCGTTCTGGGGACCCGGTCACTTCTGTAGTTTATTAGAATAATATTTACTCTCCATTGTTCTGCTTCCTGTCATCTCAGGCCCCTGACTAGCTTGGTTCGCGGTGAGTAGTCGAGAAGAGAGGTGAGAATGGAGGAGCATGTGAAGGTTGTCGGTCCAGTGAGGGGAATTTACATTTCTAAAACACCCCGATGGCACCTTTGATAAAGGTAGAGTAAAAAAGGAAAGGACTTTTCTCACCACTGAAGCAGCTCAAGTTTAGCCACAGAAACGCAAAGCACCCGGTCGCGAGCGTAGCCACAGCTAACGTTAGCAACAAAGATGTTACCACAGCAACGATGTTACCACAGCAACGATGTTGCCACAGCAACGATGTTGCCACAGCAACGATGTTATCACAGCAGCGATGTTGCCAAAGCAACGATGTTACCACAGCAACAATGTTACCACAGCAACGATGTTACCACAGCAACGATGTCACCACAGCAACGATGTCACCACAGCAACAATGTTACCACAGCAACGATGTCACCACAGCAACAATGTCACCACAGCAACTATGTCACCACAGCAACTATGTCACCACAGCAACGATGTTACCACAGCAACGATGTCACCACAGCAACTATGTCACCACAGCAACGATGTTATCACAGCAACAATGTTACCACAGCAACGATGTTACCACAGCAACAATGTTACCACAGCAACGATGTCACCACAGCAACAATGTCACCACAGCAACTATGTCACCACAGCAACTATGTTACCACAGCAACGATGTCACCACAGCAACGATGTCACCACAGCAACAATGTTACCACAGCAACGATGTCACCACAGCAACGATGTTACCACAGCAACGATGTTACCACAGCAACAATGTTACCACAGCAACGATGTTACCACAGCAACGATGTCACCACAGCAACGATGTCACCACAGCAACAATGTTACCACAGCAACGATGTCACCACAGCAACAATGTCACCACAGCAACTATGTCACCACAGCAACTATGTCACCACAGCAACGATGTTACCACAGCAACGATGTCACCACAGCAACTATGTCACCACAGCAACGATGTTATCACAGCAACAATGTTACCACAGCAACGATGTTACCACAGCAACGATGTTGCCACAGCAACGATGTTACCACAGCAACGATGTTACCACAGCAACGATGTTACCACAGCAACGATGTTGCCACAGCAACGATGTCACCACAGCAACGATGTCACCACCACAGCAACGATGTCACCACAGCAACGCTCTTCCCAACTAAACTCGAGGAGAGCACCACACGCATGCGCACGTCTGCGACAGAGAAGCTGGCGAATGTTCTTACCAAGTGGATGTAAATGTCTAGGACTGCATCTGTTCAAGTCTGTTCAAAAATAAATAAATTACTTTATAAAGCCACTTTTTTGGTTTATATGTCAATTTTTTGATCTGCCACAATAATGTAATAAATTCAAAGGAAAACACCTCAAATTAAGGGATTTTTTCAGCATTTTTTTAGGTGAGATTAAAAAAGAGATTAATTAGATTAATTAATTACAGATTTTGATTAATTGATCTCTCAATTGTTTTAATCACTTGACAGAACTATTTAGAAGATACTATTTGCTCTGTTGTATAGACGAACTAACGGCGTTCTTCCACTAGTACCTACTCAGCCCGACTCCACTCGGTTTGGTTCTTTCCCACTAGGGGTCTAACGTGCAGAGTAGATACTTTTCTGTATCTATTCTGCTGAGGTTCTAAGCGGCTGAGTCGGCTGTATCTGACATCATCACACTACAGGCCAGATTGGTCGGGGGGTTGGAATCAGACGTCTGAGTCAGGAGGAGGAAATCAGAGAAAGAGACTCTGACGGATTCTTGTTCATTTTATTCAACAGCAATGGCAGCAAAAGTCTGTTTCATGATCCAACTCTGAGGGTCAGATGTTCATAAACCTGGTGCTGAGGAGAGAATTAAAAAGGGATCTAGACAGAGATAAGGAACGACCAGATCTACCAGGATCTCTGTCTCTTCATAGCTGCTCACGGCTCCAGCTGACTTTTCAGTAGCACCGAGACGAACAAACCAAAAAAAAAGCCTTGCTGCTTGAAGCTTCTCTCTCTCTTATTTTTTAACTTGATATCAAACACAAGTCACAGACCCAGCAGCACATCTATCATCTCCTCCAGGTTCTACATCTTTAGTGTTGTCTTCTTCATTTAGATCACACAATCAAATACTTCTGATCTGGGTATTGAACAGAAACGAGGACAAGGCGAGTCGATGTGGTACTAGTGTAAAAGCGCCATAAAGAAAAAGAAACGGCACTGCCTCCTGGAGGCTGGTGGTGTAATTACAGCGCAACGCAAGCAGTAACGCAGAAGTGTGAACACCAGCGACTGCGTAAGCGCTGCCTAGCCTACGCTCATCAGTGCTCTGCAAAAGTATAAAGTAACAGTAACTAAGGGGTTGGGCTTAACTGATAGGACGGTTGCTTTTCTAAGACTTTGGTTGATGTCTTTTCTTTTTAACATTGAGTTAACACGCTCCTGCCAGTCTTTGTTTCTAGAGGCTCTGCTCACCAAGTAATGATCAGGGGCCTCATTTATAAAAGAGTGTGTAGGATTCATACTAAAAGTGCACGTAAACCCAAAAGCCAAAAATGGCGGGCGCAAAAAAAAATCTGGATTTATAAAACAGTGTGCACGCACACTTGCACGCAATGTTCTCTTTATAAATCACAGTCCAGCTGGAAGGCTGCGCAGCTGAATCCGCCTCATATCCCGCCCTCTACCTGCCCACTTTTTACCTTAAAAGCGTAATGCAAAGTAGTATTTGCATATGGATGAGCCTGCTGAGCATGCGCAGTGGCTTCCTGCAGCCTGTTTGGCGTCAGAATGAATGAGACGTGTCGAGCCACCGTGCCACTGAATTTCACTGAGATCTGAGATCGAAATGTTGTGGATGATTTGGAGGACAGAAAAACCACATTATTTGGTGGTGACAGTAAAAGTAGAAAAAGTATATAAATAGTATAAAATAAAGCGAATGAGTGGCAGCACGCCGTTGCTGCGCTAAACGCCGTGAGTGCCCCGGCGCAACAGAGGGGACTCATATCAATTTTCTTGAATTAAACTAGCCCATTAGGCACTTTATTTTATTTCAATCGCAGATGTATATTTATTTTAATGCAACCATCAATGTGTCTGAATTGTGATCCAAATAAATGTGCAAATTCATGTCAATTCATGTTCCCTTTCTAGATGTATTTCTTAAAATTGACATTTTTATCAAAAGGATGAGAGAAAAATGCGATGGAAAATATTTTTTCGATTTGATCTAGTGATAAACGTCTAAAATAATTGTCAGACTAAAATTAGACTAAATTGTCAGACTAAAACTAGACTAAAATGCCAATAGTTTTTGTTGACTAAAACTAAACAAATAAATTTGCGTTTTCATGGACTAAGACAAAGACTAAAATGCTCGAATTTTAGTCGACAAAAATGTGACTAAATAAAAAAAGGATAAGTTCGACTAAATATGACAAAAAATAACAACGGCGATTGAAACAGGACTAAGACTGAAACAAAATTTAAAAATACCCGACAAGAACAACACTGCTCTGCAGTTGTCGCGGTGGGTGAAGAGGAGGTTCACGGCGTGTCCTGCACCGCGGCTCCAGCAGCACCAGAGTCCTGACTGACGCTGAGCTTCAAACACCGAGGGACACGATCAGCGCTATTATATTATAAGTCTGATATGTGATGACATTAAAAGTATGACATGAATCTGGCTTCATTTCACCACCTCACCGCCTGCGTTGCCAGTTCCCCATATCTTCAGACTGTTCCTGCGGGAGGGTCAGGGTTGGCGTAGAGATACGCTCATTTTTCGGTTAGTTTTTTCTTTTTAAATCCCAACCTTTGCGTAGAAGGTGGCTTGCACATCTTTCAAGCCCTGTTTTGTGCGCAAGCAAGCTTTATAAATGAGGCCCCAGTTCATGAAGGGCTGAGGATTGGCAGCACCCGGCTGATACTTACACTCTTAAATCCTATGAAAGCAGAAAAGGGGTGTACTTAGCGTTGCCCATATGCTCTTTTTTTTCTTTATGCATTAATTTTTTATAAACTAAATGCTGCCTTGCTGAGAAAAGTCATGTGTTGTTTTTCATCAGTGGCTGTATTTACTGTACATTACCTAAGACGGAGTAATTATGTTCACAATGTTCCAGACAGCTGTTGTGCTGCTTTGCCCCGTGAATTCCCCCAAACATCCTAAACTCTGGACAGAGCTATCCAGAACATGCCAGGAGTCGGAGAGTGAGAGAAAGTGGTGACAGTGGTGGGCGGTGGGAGTGGGGTTCGGGGTGTTGGAGTGGGCGGGATTCTGAGCTAACAGAATGTGAGGAGTGACGCAAGACTCGTGCAAAACGATAAAACGAGAGGGAATGAAACGTTAACCGGTTTGTTGTTGTGACAGATTCTGGTTGGCATGGCAACGGGAGGGGGAACCCACACAGCTGCTGTCCATTTAATGCTGCATTCACGTCATCCACAACATGAACTCAACACACTCGCTTTATTAAGCAGCTGCTTTCCTGTCGGGCTGTAGATGTTCTGGATCACTTTTCTAGTATTTGTGCTCAATCTCAGCTGCACATCGTTTCTCAGTTCTCTCCCAACAACCATGCACGGAGCACGTGTGTAAAAAAGACACATTCAGGTCGGAGATCAGTCTGAGTTAGGTCAAAAGAGAAGAAACCCCAGAACTCTCCGGGTCACAATGTGCAGCAGCTTCACGACTGTTTCACAGGGAGGTGGGGAAAAGTCAGATTTACATGCAGAGTGAGTTCACGGTGAAGCTTCCAGCTGAAGAATGAGAAGCTGGAGGAGGACAGGTCACATGGTTCGTATACTCCTCAGACCCAGCTGGCCGCTGATTGGCTGCTGTGGGAGGAGGAGGAGAGCGCAGTGACAGTGTTTCAGCCTGGATTTCATCATGTGAGGGGCCCCGAGTTCTCCGTAACACGAAGCAGATGTCAGCCTCACCGGTGCTGGAAGGCTCCCAGCATCCAGATACAGCGGCGTGAGCTTTAAGACCAGCGTGTCAGTGGTCCAAACGGCCGGAACCAAGGGCCCAACAGTTGATACAGAGGTGCAAACTTTAAACACAGCGCCCAAACAACAGCAAATACAGATACAGGAAGTCATCAGTCGATACAACAGTTGATACAACAGTTCATGAGATGAATCGTTTTATATGTCGTCTTTCTTGTTGTAAAACCATTTTTCTGAGTGTTACAAAGTGAAATCAGTGACGTATCATCATCATCATCATCATCATCATCATCATCATCATCATCATCATCATCATCATCATCATCATCATCATCATCATCATCATCATCATCATCATCATCATCGTAATTCCTGAAAGGCCGAGGTTTTCTCACATTTCCTTCAGCAAATCGATAATAACATATTTAATGTCTTTCTTCTGTAAAACTGAATAAAAAAAACACAATAGCAATAGGACAATAGCTGCTGTCTGTGTCACCTGTCTGTGCCACAGACAGGTGGAGGCAGCAGTGGGATGATCAGAGGGGGGACTGCAGGCCGAAGCTCCGGCCTGCGAACATGCACAAATGAAAAGGAAAATCTTCTCGCAGAGTGATGCAGAAAAACTAGTTCATGCGTTTGTATCTTCTAGACTGGATTACTGTAATGTGTTATTAGCAGGATGTCCAAGTAATTTGCTGAATAGGCTCCAGCTGATCCAGAATGCAGCAGCACGAGTGCTGACAGGAATCAGCAGGAGAGACCACGTCTCTCCAGTGTTAGCGTCGCTCCATTGGCTACCTGTAAAATTCAGAATTCAATTTAAAATGTTATTACTTGCATATAAAGCCCAAAACGGCTTAGCTCCGCAGTGTTTACAAGATTTGATAGTGCCTTATATTCCTGGCCGAGCTCTCCGCTCCCAGGGTGCAGGTTTACTCGTAGTTCCTAGAGTATCTAAATGTAGATTTGGAGGGCGGGCGTTCTGCTATCAGGCACCATTACTTTGGAACCAACTTCCAATCTGGGTTAAGGAGGCTGACACCACCTCCACCTTTAAAACTAAACTTAAAACATTTCTGTTTAGTAAAGCCTACAGTTAGTGTTTAGTAAACCTCTAGCTGGTGTTGGTAAATCTCTAGGTAGTGTAAACTCTAGTGTGTTAGAGTCAGTAGTCATAGTTGCAGCTATAGAACAAAACTATAATAGTTAGTCTCAAATATAGCTTGGTGGTAGATATGCTGCTATAGGCTTATGCTGCAGGGGGACATGATCCGCTGGGCGGTGCCTCTCACCCTTCTTCTCCTCTCCTTTTCCCTTCCTCTCTTCTCCATTACCATTTTTATTTATTATAAATATCTCATAGCTATCATTTTTGTCCATCGTTCTTGTAGTTTCTTGTGCCGGCCCCCCTTTTTCTCTCTTTTGTGCATGTTTGCAGGCTGGAGCCTGGGGAGCTGCGTTCTGGCCTGCGTTCCCGCCCCCCCCCCCATCCCCGGTCATCCCGTTGCTGCTTCCACCTGCCTACGTGGATGTCTGCTGTTGCTGCTTCCGCCTGCCTGCACCCCCCGCCCCCCCCCTTGGTCATCCCGCTGCTGCTTCCACCTGCCTGCTGTGTGCTGCTGCCGTCCCTGCTGACTCCCCCAGTCTGGCCTTCGGCAGGAGGGTCCCCCCTTATGAGCCTGGTCCTGCTCAAGGTTTCTTCCCTCCTAAAGGGGAGTTTTTCCTTGCTACTGTTTGGCTTAAGGCTTTTCTCCCACTAGGGGAGTTTTTACCTGCCATTGTTTATGTAATAATTACTCGGGGGTTTATGTTTATGTTTATGTTTATGTTTATGTTCTGGATCTCTGGAAAGCGTCTAGAGACAACATCTGTTGTATTAGACGCTATATAAATAAAATTGAATTGAATTGAATTGAATTGAATGAGAATAAAAGGGGGCAGCACAACAAACTACAAGAACGATGGACAAAAATAATGGCTATGAGATACTTATAATATATAAAACATGGAAAAGGAGAAGAGAAGGGTGAGAGGCACCGCCCAGCGGATCATGTCGGTGCCCCCCTGCAGCATAAGCCTATAGCAGCATATCTACCACGAAGCTATGTTTGAGACTAACTATTATAGTCTTGTTCTATAGCTGCAACTATGACTACTGACTCTAACACACTAGAGTTTACACCAACTGGAGGTTTACTAACACTAACTGGAGGTTTACTAAACACTAACTGGAGGTTTACTAACACTAACTAGAGGTTTACTAACACCAACTGGAGGTTTACTAACACCAACTAGAGGTTTACTAACACTAACTAGAGGTTTACTAAACACTACCTAGAGGTTTACTAGAACTAACTAGAGGTTTACTAACACTAACTAGAGGTTTACTAGAACTAACTAGAGGTTAACTAACACTAACTAGAGGTTTACTGAACACTAACTAGAGGTTTACTAACACTAACTAGAGGTTTACTAGAACTAACTAGAGGTTAACTAACACTAACTAGAGGTTTACTGAACACTAACTAGAGGTTTACTGAACACTAACTAGAGGTTAACTAAACACTAACTAAAGGTTTACTAACACTAACTAGAGGTTTACTAAACACTAACTATAGGCTTTACTAAACAGAAAGGTTTTAGTTTGGTTTTAAAGGTGGAGGTGGTGTCAGCCTCCAGATTGGAAGTTGGTTCCATAGTAACGGATCCTGATAGCAGAAGACACATCTGCCTTCTTTTACCAACCACTTCCTGCTTATGGGTCTCAACAAAAACTATGAACTTCTACTTCTTACTACGAGTCAGAAAAATGGACAAGTCTTCAAAAACAAGTAGACCCTCGGCACAGATGTGGAACTGGACAGGTGACCACCTGTTCAGGGTGTCTCATTGATTCCTGGGATAGCTGGGAGATTTTATCATCAAACCACTGCACCCATTGATCCACGGCCTCTTAGCAGATAAAACCAGGCATCGAGCACGTTTCCTTCAAGTCGGCCCACCCATTTCCTTCCCCTTATCCGAGGTTGGGTCACGGGGGCAGGGCCTGAGCAGGGAGCCCAGATGTTCTCCTCGGCCGCTTCAACCAGCTCATCTAGTGGCGTCCCAAGGTGTTCGCAGGCCAGCTGAGAACCATAGTCCCTTCAACAAGTCCTGGGGTCTCTTCCCAGTCCAGGAGGCATCCAGGTGCCAGAACCACATCGCCTGGCCCCTCTCCATGTAGAAACTCTGAGCCCCTCCTGGATGACTGAGCTTCCCCTCCTACCTCTGAGGGAGAGCTTGGACACCCTGTACAGGAAACTTATTTCGGCTGCTTGTATCTATGATCTTATTGTTTTGGTTCCTATGCACACTTGGTGACCATAAGTCAGGGCAGGAACGTAGTCTCACTGGTAAATTGAAAGCTCCACCTTTCAGCGCGGCTCCTTCTCCACCACAACAGACTGATGCACCGATCGGTTCCCAACGCCAGAAGATTTGAGTAAAGCTCCAACAGTCAACAGTCGCAGCAGGAGTAACGGCCTCTCCTAACTGCATGCGACCGACCGACTATCGCGTCGCACTGCGTTACATCGGACGCTCTCTGTCCACACTGAAAGCGTTATGGGCCCCCACGTTATTTTGATTGACAGCTGAAACTCGCCTTTTATTCACCTCACTACCTGCCCGTGCGCTCCTGAAAGAAACTCCTAAAAGAACTCCTAAAAGAGTAAAGAGACAAGTAAAAGATGGGTGATTACTTGTTATCTTCCTACATTTGTACTTTCTAAACAGAAAACAAGCTTGATATTGTGATATTTAAATGTTTTTCCATTTTCTTCCTGTCGCTCGCGTTGAAAGCCGGTTGAAAGCGCTGTAGGAAAACCTAAATAAAGTGGCAGAAAGAAATATTATCTTATTATCTTATCCCATTATCTTATAATATATGTTTCTTTACCGGAAATTACATACAATGTAGCCAACAGCAAGTCGGTTAAAACTTCCAAACTTCCAGCTCTCTGTCCATCTCCCTCCAGCAGCTGCCACTTTATTGAGGTTTTTGTAGTGAAATGAGGAGGAATCATAGAGATAACTTTTCATTTCAACTAACTGGATCAGCCGTTCTTCATCCATGACTGTTTCCTACAGCGCTTTCAACGCGGCTTTCAACGCGAGCGACAGGAAGAAAATAGAAGCAGGGTGTCCGACAAATGTTCAGCTCAAAACGCTGCGTCGCGCTGTCCAATAGAAAATAAAGCAATGGAATTGATTTTGTCGCTGATGCTCGCTCGCGTCGCATGCAGTTATGACACGGTGCTCAGGGTATAGTTTCTGTTCCTCCACAGAGGTGGTTCAGCATCTGGTTGGACGTCTCCTTGGACGGCTGCCAACATCCAACACAAGCATCAAACACAGAATTCAACAAATACCTTTGTTTTTAAAAAATACTTTAGTTTTTAATCGCAAGTAATCATCCGATTTTCACAAGAATTAACCACACAAATACATTATTTTTAAATGTTCTCTTTGCCTAGATATGTTTCAGATTACAATAATGCAGGAACAGACAAGTTCAATTCAATTCAATTCAATTTTATTTATATAGCGTCTAATACAACAGATGTTGTCTCTAGACGCTTTCCAGAGATCCAGAACATGAACATAAACATAAACATAAACATAAACATAAACCCCCGAGCAATTATTATATAAACAATGGCAGGTAAAAACTCCCTTAGTGGGAGAAAAGCCTTAAGCCAAACAGTGGCAAGGAAAAACTCCCCTTTAGGAGGGAAGAAACCTTGAGCAGGACCAGGCTCATAAGGGGGGACCCTCCTGCCGAAGGCCAGACTGGGGGAGTCAGGGACGTCGACAGCACACAGCAGGCAGGTGGAAGCAGCAGCGGGGTGACCAGAGGTGGGGGGGGCGTCAGCAGCACACAACAGTCATGTGGAAGCAGCAGCGGGATGACCAGAGGGGGGGGGGGGCGTCAGCAGCACACAACAGTCATGTGGAAGCAGCAGCGGGATGACCAGAGGGGGGGGGGGGTGCAGGCAGGCGGAAGCAGCAACAGCAGACATCCACGTAGGCAGGTGGAAGAAGCAATGGGATGACCAGAGGGGGGGGAAGGCCGGGAACACAGGCCAGAACGCAGCTCCTGAGGCTCCGGCCTGCAAACATACACAAAAGAGAAAAAAGGGGGGCCGGCACAAGAAACTACAGGAACAATGGACAAAAATGATAGCTATGAGATATTTATAATAAATAAAAATGGTAATGGAGAAGAGAGGCAGGGAAAAGGAGAGGAGAAGAAGGGTGAGAGGCACCGCCCAGCGGATCATGTCGGTGCCCCCCTGCAGCATAAGCCTATAGCAGCATATCTACCGCGAAGCTATATTTGAGACTAACTATTATAGTTTTGTTCTATAGCTGCGACAATGACTACTGACTCTAACACACTAAAGTTTACACTACCTAGAGATTTACCAACACCAGCTAGAGGTTTACTTAACACTAACTATAAGCTTTACTAAACAGAAAGGTTTTAAGTTTAGTTTTAAAGGTGGAGGTGGTGTCAGCCTCCTTAACCCAGATTGGAAGTTGGTTCCAAAGTAATGGTGCCTGATAGCAGAACGCCCGCCCTCCAAATCTACATTTAGATACTCTCGGAACTACGAGTAAACCTGCACCCTGGGAGCGGAGAGCTCGGCCAGGAACATAAGGCACTATCAAATCTTGTAAATACTGCGGAGCTAAGCCGTTTTGGGCTTTATATGCAAGTAATAAAATTTTAAATTGAATTCTGAATTTTACAGGTAGCCAATGGAGCGACGCTAACACTGGAGAGACGTGGTCTCTCCTGCTAATTCCTGTCAGTACTCGTGCTGCTGCATTTTGGATCAGCTGGAGCCTATTCAGCAAATTACTTGGACATCCTGCTAACAACACATTACAGTAATCCAGTCTAGAAGATACAAACGCATGAACTAGTTTCTCTGCATCCCTCTGCGAGAGGATTTTCCTAATTTTTGCAATATTACGGAGATGGAAAAACGCTATTTTACAAACCTGATTAACATATGGTTTAAACGACAAATCCTGATCGAAAACAACACCAAGGTTTCTCACAGTTGCACTGGAAGCCATCGCAACACCATCTAATCCCTTCCTAAGATGCTCTGGACCAAGAATGATAACCTCTGTTTTATCTGAATTTAGAAGCAAGAAATTTCTGGACATCCAGTCCTTGATGTCCCTAAGACATGCCTGAAGTTTAACTAACGGTTCTGTTTCATCCGGCTTCATAGACAAGTAGAGCTGCGTATCATCAGCATAACAATGAAAGTGTATGCCGTGATTCTGGATTATACTTCCCAACGGCTGCATGTATAAACTGAACAAGACTGGCCCTAGCACTGAACCCTGCGGAACACCATAACAGACCCTCGACTGTTCTGAAGAAACCTCATGTACATGAACAAACTGGAACCTGTCAGATAGATATGATTTAAACCAACGTAGAGCTGTCCCTTTAATCCCAACAACATGCTCTAACCTGTGCAGTAAAATGCCATGATCAACAGTGTCAAAAGCAGCACTGAGGTCCAGTAAAACCAATATGGACACTAATCCCTTATCTGAGGCCATAAGAAGGTCATTCGTAACTCGAACCAGTGCTGTCTCTGTGCTATGATGCATTCTGAACCCTGACTGAAAGACTTCAAACAGATCATTTCTATACAAATAGTCACATAACTGGCTTGAAACTGCCTTTTCCAGAATTTTAGATACAAATGGAAGGTTAGAAATTGGCCTATAATTAGCTAAGGTGTCTGGGTCAAGGGAAGGTTTTTTAAGTAAAGGTTTAATTAATGCCACTTTGAAAACCTGTGGTACATATCCTAAGCTTAGGGATAGGTTGATTTGGTCCAGTATTGTCACACCAATAAGAGAAAAAACATTTATTTGTGTTACAAGTGTCCCTGCTTTAATGGTGGTTGCCTTAATCTTATGTCAAAAATATGTTCTGTGGTCTTGAGAGACAAACTTTGGTCCAACAAGCAACAACTGATGTTTATCTGAGTGATTCTGACACAAAATAATGTCCAAATAAAAAACCTCCCCTGTATTTTTAATAAACATATTTACATCCTAGACAACTCTGAGGGGAGTGAATTATTTTGTCCATCAGCTGAATTTTTTAAAAGTGTCTTGATATGTCCTGTAGAGTATCCCAGCCCCATTTTGGGCGGAAACCAGGACTTCACCTGGACCGGTGACCAGGGTCACACCTGTAGACGAACATGAAAGGTTCACTTTTGTGAGTGATCTTAGCCTGACATGAATGTTAATGGAGTACCTGAATAAAACGCTACACAGAAGGACTTGAACCAGCAACCTTGTTGTGAGGAAACATTGTGTGCATTTGGTATCCTGTTGAGGAGATTCTGCGCTGAGAAGTCTGTAGACGCTGCATGTTTGGAGGAATTTATTTTTTCTTTGGTAGGCTTGAAGTCAAAGGAGGTCATAAATATTTTCTGTGGATTTCTGTGATTATGTTTGTCACCATGGTGTTTGCAGCTCTTTCATTTTAAATAAAAACACATTTTTGAAAAAGACCTTTGGTTTAATACAACTTACTGAAGCCAGACAAGAATCTCAGAAGTTCTGATGTTTAAAATACATAATTCAGAAACCTGTCCATAAAGACCAAGGCTAGTTTATGGATGTGAGCCTATTCTTGATTTATGTTGCATCTGCTAGGCAAAAAACACCTCATAGTACTTCCAGGGAGAGCACCCTAAGTGTGACTCATGAGGCTGCCCGACCATTGCAAACCATGCAGTGGAGGGTCACCCCAGAAGTGGCACCACTGACAATAATGATGATGATCTGGAGAGTAATAATATTTATAATGATAATACAGTCATGCAGAAGTTAGTACACTCTCTTTTAATCTTACAAACTCGAGAAAATCTTGTACAAAGCTCAAATACAAGCTGCTGTCAATCCTGCAGGATGATTCCCGCAATCCACGTACTTGACCCAATACAGGCTTCCAACATAACAATAGAAGTTGGTTCTAGGATCTTTTCTAGAGACCCAGAGCATGACCCCCGAGCAATTATTAAATAAACATAAACAATGGCAAGTAAAAACTCCCCTAGGGGGAGAAAAACCTTAAAGGAGCATGAGGCTCCTTTTAAGAAATGAGACTCTCTAGCGCCACCCTTCGCCACGGCGGCCGCCGGGGGTACTGCAGCCAACAGCGAACTGAGCGAAGCCGGCACGGGAGAACGGGGAGAACGCGCATGCAACGTTATGTGACGTCACATCCGCAGGACAGCGCGGGAAATTCGACCCCAGCACTGCAGCACATTTTGCAGCACACAGCCTGTTCAAGGCAACGGAGAGATACACTAGAGGGCTCATTCTTTTTGGTTTGGAACGCTTCATCTGACATTATTACTAGAAAACTTAAAACGTATACGAATTTTTTTCATAAATCCTGCCTCAATCCTGCCTCATGCTCCTTTAAACCAAACAGTGGCAACTCAAAAACCCTCCCCTTTAAGAGTAACTGGAAACTCAGGGCAGTACGGTGGCTTGGTGGTTAGCACTGTTGCCTCACAGCAAGAAGGTTCCCGGTTCGACTCCCGGCAGTGTCTTTCTGTGTGGAGTTTGCATGTTCTCCCCGTGCTTGTGTGGGTTCCCTCCGGGTACTCCAGCTTCCTCCAGTATGGACACTAATCCCTTATCTGAGGCCATAAGAAGGTCATTTGTGACCTGAACCAGTGCTGTCTCTGTGCTATGATGCATTCTGAACCCTGACTGAAAGACTTCAAACAGATCATTTCTATACAAATGGTCACATAACTGACTTGCAACACCTTTTCCAGAATTTTAGATACAAATGGAAGGTTGGAAATTGGTCTATAGTTCACTAGAATGTCTGGGTCAAGAAAAGGGATAAAGGTTTATTTTCTGTGACTTTAAAAACCTGTGGTACATATCCTAAGTTTAAGTTTAAGGATAAGTTCATCTGGTCCAGTATTGGTCAGCTCAGGGAGATCTACAGAGGAAAACAAGGATCAGAAATTAGGGCAGGGCCATAAAAAAATGTATTTAAAATGGGAGGCATACACTATCAAACTTTACAAAACAAAAATAAATGACACCGAAGTGAACGTAAGAAACAAGACACACTTGCACAGGACAAAGGAAGACACAGACTATTAAACCCAGGGTAATGGGGAACAGGTGGAGATAATCGCACCAAGACACATGACGAGGAGCAAGTGACCTGAAACAAGAGGATAGTTAAGACCTTCAAACTAAAACAGGAAATGACAAGACAAAACATGGAGACAGCACAAAACCCTAGCTTAACCTCATCGCAGTGTGACACCAATAGGCCCTCATCTCCAGTCCCCCTGAATAGGCCTTACCAGAGTAGAGAGGCTGAGGAGTATGGTTCCTCTGTAGTTGGAGCGCAGCCTCCTGTAACCCTTTCTAAAGAGGTGGACTACCACCCCATTCGGCCAATCCAAAAGCACTGTTTCAGATGTTTACACAGTGTTGCATGTCAATCAAGACAGTCCCACAACAGCCAGAGCCTTAAGGAACTCTGGGGAACTCTGCAGATCTCATCTACCCTTGGTGCCTTGCCCAAGGATCTTCTTAAACACCTCAGTGATGTTAGCCTCAGAACTAGGAGAACCCACCTCCAAGCTCACAGGCCTCTGCTTCCTCGTAGGAAGGCGTGTTTGGTGGGATTGAGGAGGTCTTTGAGGTTTTTCCTCCATTGACTCACAATCTCCCAAGACGAAGTCAGCAGCATTCAATCCCCAACATACACAGAATTGGTTGTGCACCACTTCCCTATCCTGAGCTGCTGGATGATGGACCAGAATCTCTTTTCAAAGCCATTCAAAAGTCATTCTCCATGGCCTCTTACAACACTTGCTCTCAATCTTTTCCCACAGCAATCGCTGCAGCCATGTCCTTCCATTTATCAAGTGCTTCTAGGGTTCCGCAGGCCAAAAAGGCCCAATACGACTTGTTTTTCATCTTCACGGCATTCAATCCTCACCGCTGGTGTCCACCAGGATGTCCTTGTATTACCGCCATGACAGACACCAACCACCTTACTGCCACAGCTCCGGTCAGATGCCTTGACATTGGAGGCGTGGAACAGCAGACCCTCATAATACGTTTGGGTCTACCGGGTCCGATTGGTATCCTCTACCACCATTGAAGCCAACTGAGCACCAGGTGGTCATTAGTTGACAGCTCTGCTCCTCTCTTTACCTGAGTGTCTAAGACATACAGCTGTAAGTCTGATGATACGACTACGAAGTCTATCATCGACCTATGACCTAGGGTTTCCTGGTGCCAAGTGCAGTACACCCTTATGCTTGAGCAAGGTGTTCGTTATGGATTACGCAAAGAAGTCCAATAACAAAACACGTTCAGATCTGAGTCGCTGTTCCTCCCAATTACAGCCATCCAGGTCTCACTGTCATTGCCCACATGAGCATTGTAGTAAGACTTGGATGGGTGTAATTGTAATCATCCAGCAGAATGACTGATTCCCCAGCAGGGGCACTCTTCAGCACCCCACCCAAGGACTCCGAAAAGGGTGGGTATTCTGAACTGCTGTTTGTTGCATAAGCACAAACAACGGTCAGGACCCATCCACCCATCTGAAGGCAGAGGAAAACTACCTTGTCGTTCCCCGGTGTGAACCTCAATGTACAGGCACCGAGCCAGGGGGCAATAAGGCTACACCTGCGTGATGCCTCTCACCGTGGGCAACTCCATAGTGGAAATGATTCCAACCCCTTCCAAGGAAACTGGTTCTGAAGCCCAAGCTGTGTCAAGGTGAGTCTGATTATGTCACGCTGGAACTTCTCAACGTTGTGTACCAGCTCAGGCTTCTTTCCTGCCATAGGTCGAGATTCCATATCTGTAGACCCAGCTTCTGTAGCCGAAGACCACCAGGATCCCCGCCCTCGGCTACCTCCTGCTTACACTGCATCCAGCGACTATGGCCCCTCCCACGGGTTGTGAGCCCATGGAAAGAGGGACCCACATTGCTTTTTTGCGCTCGCCCTCAAGCCCCCACCTCCAGGTCTGGTTCCAGAGGTGGGCCCCGGTGACCGGCATCTGGGCAAGGGTAAATATGTTTTTTCTTCAAAAAGAAAAAAAAAGTTTTACCAAAAAAAAGAAGCATAAAGAAAAAAAAAGCCAGGATAGAAAGAGCAGGTATTAACTTTTGATATGGACAAATAGACTGAAGCCTGGGATTTAGTGAAGTTACTGAACACCACATGGAGTGTTGTTGATGGACGCAGACACTGAAGTTTCAAGCTCATCCAAACCAACACAAAAACAAAGGTCTCATGATTCTGTGTTTACAACGTGCAGATGGTGACTAATGTAGATTACATTAGCCTTTTCTGCAAACTCCTTGGTTTTGATGATGTGTTTCCACTGACCCATAGGTGGAGGAATGCGACTGCAACCCAAAATGCCTAAACATGACAACAAAGTCATAATATCATGAAGATTTGCCTTCAGCTCAGATTTGGACTGAATCCATGAAAAAAAATCAGTTCTAGAGTCAAGACCTCCGTCCTTACAATCTCTAGTGTATATCCAGTGTAACGTTCCAGGCGTTTCTGTGCAGCTGCAGCACATAAACAGTGCTGAGAGCATCGTTTTACACTGAACAGAGCTGAGAAACTAAACGCTTTTGTACAACTATCCATTTCCTGCAGTTTTTCTCTATTGGCTGAACTACATCAGCTTTGGTCCTATTATTATTATGATTATTATTATTATTATTATTATTATTATTATTATTACTTTGATATCCTTCATTCGTTTGCATTCATGCAACCTTGGCAGCACAATAAGGGGCGTATTTTTTTGACTGACTGCTGATAAAGAGCTAAAGATCCAAGATTTCACGGAACAAAATCATTCTTATCTTACAGATATGTTTTGTTACGCTGTCATTTAAACTAACAGATGGCCGTGAACAGCTCTGAGTTCACCTGAAGAGTCTGAATGTGTCACAATTCGTCAGTCCATATCAATTCATCAATTTATTGGTGAACCATCCAGTAGCACCGATACAAAATGAAAATATCACTCAGACATCAGTAAATGCAATCCTGAAAAACAGGTTATCAAGAGACATTCTTTAGTCTGTTTTCCAAAAGTAACATTTTCCATGTAACTGTCCAGATGTGAAATTATATTTCACTTTGTTACTATGAATTAGAATTAATAGAAGTGAATGTAATCGAGTCAAAATCGTGTCATGGCAGATGTTTGTAATTTTGAAAAACATTGAATTACTTGTCCAATAAATCAGTAAAATCCTGTAGTGAGACTTGTAAAGTGGACCATTGACTTCCCCCGGTGACGGAGGCCCCAGCCTGGACAGGCAGCTGGACGCCGTCCACCTCCATGGCCACGAGTCCTGGCAGCAGCAGGGACAGCAGGCTTTTAATGATGTGGCCCCTTTTGAGGAAATGGGCAGAAAAAAGACCCAAAAGGCTTCACAAGGACAGAAAACCCACAGGTGATGTCATAGAGGGTTTGTCCAGTCCCTGCATGGCCGCACCTCCGTAAACCAGCTCAGGTGTCACGTTCAGAGTCCACATTATCTCTGATTCCAGCTTTCATACTTCCACATCCGGATCTCCCAAACAGAGCTTTGGCCAGAATGTATTCAACCTGCTTCTCATCTGTATGATGAGATACAACCATCAGTTCTGGACGGTTCTTTCTTACCAGGAAGTAACATGTATACTTTCCTCACCAGGAAAGGTATTATATACAATACATACTATGATATAATAATAGTAATTATAATATACTATACTGTATATAATTAGAAGAACTGCATGAGGCTGAAAAACACATCTACAAGTGTTTCGCTGAACCTAAAAAAGTTGAAAGTGATGAAAATGCAGCCATATGCAGCAGCTGGTGTCCACGCTTTAGATCCATGTGTTCTGTGTGTAAACATCTAATTATACTGGGACTGTTAGGAAATACAACCTCGGATGAACAATAACAGAACATTTTTCAATGTTCCATTACTTTTCCTCCTTTTTAGTCGTTTTTTTGCCCTTTATACAAAGGACATGGGGGGAGACACACAGGACAGAATGACGGGCCGGTACCTGCACGAGGGCAATGGTGCCCGCTCAACCCACTGAGCCGTCCGTGGCCCGGTTCCATTACTTAATTTACAAAAATTAAGACAAAATTAAGACTGCTTTAATAGGATCTAAGAAAATTGCAGCCAGGTGTTCCTAATAGTCGGATAAACTGATCATCAGCAGGTATTCAGATATCAATCAAGTAGATGTTTTGGCAGTTTGTTGGTCTTAGAGAACAACTGATGCTGCACATCCATCTAGAAAGATCTGAAACCTTTTTCAATTTAATTTGAGTTCAGCGTTCTGGAGTTACAAAGATTATTGACAAGTGGGAACCTGGAAGATGGTTGTCAGCCTTCCCAGGAGTGGACATCCCAGGAAAGATCAGACTGAACATGTTAAACGCTAAAGTCTGAGGTTCACAAAACTGCACCTGTATTCCTCTGTATTCCAGAGTAAAAGAATCAAGGGTTTGGAAAGACCTGGTCAAAGTCCAGACTCGAACCTGATAGAAATGTGTGGAATTTAATTTCCAAAAATCTCCATCAACTAAAGCAACGTTGGAGAGAAGAAGGGGCCAGATTTTCTCCAGAACCACGAAAGACCGTTTAGGTCAGGGGTGGCCAACCCGCGGCCACCGAAATCACCAGCGGCACAAGCGCAAACTTTACATTTAAAAAACTAGAAACAGATAAAACAACTGTTTGCATTAAGTGCTACATATAACCAATCATCATTAAACAAAGCAGCTGCTGGCCTGGAGGACTGAAACATACAGTCTGAGAGCACGATAAACCACATAAAAGATTGTAGAGGAAATGTGTTGACCCTCGAGAGACAAACGACAGCTTTAACTCAGTGCTCTGAGCACCTGCGTCTCAACAAGAGCTGCATGTCCAAAAGTTAACTAAAGATAAACAAGATTTAGAGAAGAATTTGACAAGAGGAGATCTGTCTCAAGTATGAATGGTGGCAGCACTTTGACCGAGTGGTAGATCTATTTAGTTTTATAAAAATAAAATATTAAGTCCTCTTCTAAAATGTGTGAGTCGTATTTTGGAGCCAATTATTTGTAGTTTCTTATCTGATGTATCTGTGTAATAGTGAGACCTTCTGTAATCTTGTGTTTGTGAGGACGAGTGGACTCCCACCGAGGATGGACGTGCTCAGGGTTTATGTAAAAACGTGTCCGTAAACCAGCGCAAGTGAAAGGGAAGTGGCTTTTTTTCTAGGTGATTTGATTTAAAAATCCACTTTCTAAAACGATAAACGATAAAAAAAACCAAGTGTTTTAGTCTCCAGTGACTTCAGAGCTCGATCATAAAGCAGCAAACAACAAAGTGCGGATCATTGTTGGAATGGGGTTAGGTACGTCATGGAAAATTGCTCAAAGCCATTAGGAATTGTAAAAACTCTCATCATCCAGCAGAGCTGGTGTTTTTTTTCTTGGATAATACTTCTAATGACATCCGTATGGACAGTAATATGATCTGATGATGCTCACGGAGTGAGCAGAGGGCTCTCGCGTCTCACATTTGTGCAGATCTTACACTTTAAAATGGAAAACAAACTTAACGCAGTGGTTTTGGTTGAAATGATAATCGATCAGGGAAAATAAATACAAAAATATTCACAGTCTATAAAACCTTTTTTGTGGTCTGTGGTTTTAAGCCAGTAGATAGTGTGTCCTTTTAACCAGATCATGTATTGTTCTTTTTAGATGTTACTTGTTTGGTCATTATAATTATAAAATCTATTTTATTTATACTTGTTGCTAACTGGTGATTTATGATGTTTAAAATCTAATTGTGATAAAATGTTGACGGTTGCTTAAGTGGACATTTCATCTGAATATTTTTGAAGGGAGGGATGCATTGTGTGTGGATGAAGAGATGCATTGTGGGTATTTAAACCTCTACACAGTACAGTCTGAAGGAGGATCTGGTGCTTGAAACACCACATCAGTGCTTTCCACATTGAAGATTTCCACATTGATAACAAAGACTTGTAAACCTTGTATTGTCTCGACGTCTGACAGTAAATTTGGGAAACTTCTCTTCTATATCTGTTACAATTCTTTATTCTTTATTTGTTGTTCTTCAAAGTCACAAGTCTACGCCTCCTCGGTTGGTTTCTGGTCAAACGCGGGTCAAACGTTTGGGCTGGACGTCCACAAGCGTCTCTCAGTGTCTGCTCCTCCAAACAGACCTGGTGGGTCGGATCCCGTTTGTGCATCGTCTTGCTTTCATTTGTCTCTTCAGCGTCGCTCATAAATGCCTTGGTTGTGTGTTTCTCAGTCTCCACCATGGTGGTGTGTGGTTTCTGTTCCGCTGAAGGGGAGATTTAGCACAGCGGTTCAGGGAAGACCGCCAGGAGGGACTAATTATCACAACTGTGGTAGATTTATAACAAAATCTCCGTATTTATGTACAGATGTGAGAGAGCACCAGGAGGATCTGCTGACTGACAACTTCCCCAAGACACGTGCTCCTCAAAACCAAACTATGTTGGGAGGGAGGAATGGGGCTACAGAATGTACAGTGCTATTACAGCGTGACGTTGGGGCGAAAACCAACTGTGAACGTGGAGGCAGCGTGTTGCTCCCTAGCTCCTCTATCAAGGTGGATGTTCACCGATCTGCACGGATCTGAGATCTGTGTCCTGAGTAAAGTCAAATAATGACTTTATTCTGGCTGGCAGGCATGTTCTGTCAAAAGTTTACTCATGAAAACAATCTTTATTTTCTACCCTCATGACGAGAAAGAAGAAATGGAGATGTTAGAGAGAGAGAAGTCAATGCACAACATGAACCATCAACAGATAGAAGTGGCTGACATCAAGAAAACCTACAGTATCCTAGGCACTATAACGAAGACTCACGTCCCTTCTTCATACGGCCACGTTAGAACTCGCCGGCTGCAAGATTTGAGTACGCGTCCATCTACTTGTGGTAAAGTGTCTCTTTCTGTCAACATTTGATATGTTCTATGTGTTCTGATATTAATTAACAGGGTTTATGAGACTTCCACATCACATATCAATCATACAGTCA
Organism: Cololabis saira; assembly: GCF_033807715.1. Classification (NCBI taxonomy): domain Eukaryota; kingdom Metazoa; phylum Chordata; class Actinopteri; order Beloniformes; family Belonidae; genus Cololabis; species Cololabis saira. Next base: position 5,419,134 of record NC_084599.1, on the reverse strand, counting down.
TATATCAAGAACTGCCTGAGCGATGTGATGGGTTATGACATTCCTGGTCAATTCTGTCTCCGTGGTTACAGATTTCTGGATTCTGCGGGTGGCTGGAAACATTCAGACGGAGACGCTCCACGTTCCCTTCACGACTGCAGCAAGTACAGGATGTTTTAACACACCACAGCAGTTTACAGTCATACGTACGCAACAAACTCTCCATCTTAAGATAAGAACAAACTGGAATCATCGAGCAAACAAAGCATCTCCTTCGTTCAACGTTCCTCTTTGGGGTTCATCACAGCAGATCACCTGCTTCCATCGTAGCCGTCTTCTGAACTGTCACACCATCAACTACACTCTTCCACCACATACAGAAGTCTCCCCAAGTCTGCCCCTACTCATCCTGGGAGCACCATCTCCAGCATCCTTCTAGCAACCTATTCACTTTCCCTTTTATGTGTCCAAACCACCTCACTCTGGCCTCTCTGACCTGATCTTAAGGCCTCTCACCCTGGTTGTTCCTTTGATGTTACCAATCTTAATCCTATTCATCTTCTTCATCTCTGCCACCTCCTGATCTGATCTGCCTCCTTTCCTTCGGTCGGCACGGCTATCTCCAAACACTGAGAAGGTCTGCTCACACTACCCAGAGGTGGGAGTAACGAGTTACATTTACTCCGTTACTTTTACTTGAGTAAGTTTTGGGAAATGTTGTACTTTTAGGAGTAGTTTTGAATCTCTATACTTTTTACTTTTACTTGAGTAGATTTGTGAAAAAGAAACTGTTCCTCTTACTCCGCTACATTAGGCTACGTTGAGCTGTTACTTTTCTTTTATCCCTTTTATCCGCGTATGCGTCAATCTCATGACATCACTGAGTGATTCTTTGGGAAAAATGTTTGTTTTTGCATGTTTTGTTACATTTACACAGACTCAAACACACACAGAGTTTCTATGAGTTCATGTTTGTTCTAGTTCTGCTGGTTAAAAAAGAAAAGTACAAAGGCTTGAAATTTTGTGCTACTTGTGCTTAATTAATTTTTTTATTCTGTAAAATTATGTATTAAAGTACTTGAATTTACCCTAAGATTATTTTAATTTAAAGCAGCACTATGTAACTTTTCCACCTTAATATCATATTTCCAGAGTCATTGTGATGGTACATCAACTTCCAACAGGTTTAATGAACCTCTGTCATGGTCTGAGGGGTCTGTATCGCCTTCACTGGCACTATGTAACTTTGAGGAGCATGGTAGGAACCCTGCCACACTAAAAAACTACAAATCTTTACAGCTTTGACTGCTTTACCGCATACGACACTTCCCCCTCCTTCCCGATTCTTAGTGGAGATGAAAATGGGCGGGGCGTGGAGCGCAGAGCTCCGCAGAAGCTGGTAACCCGTTGCTGTGTTGTAGCTGCAGCAGCTCCACACAACAGACGTGGGGAAAAGATCGCTAATGGTTTAACTTTTCACCGCTTTCCTGCTCGGAGGCAGAACCACAGAGGTCAAGAATCTGAGATAACAAAGAGTCGTCGGCTCGGTTTGATCGCGGCTGTAACGACCAAACATAACCTTCCACAGTAAACCACAAACAAGCACTCACACAGACCGAGGTCGGATCATTCACACAGGTTTTTATTCCCCACTTCGCCAGCTAAACACAGTTGCTGGCCAGCTCGCTGCGATTAACCCAAATCTTCAGATAAAACTAGTTTGTTGAGGAAAAAATATTAACTCTATTTGTAGCTGCAGAGGAAAAAAATAATCTCACGAACAAAAACAAAAATAACAAAAATATTGCTCACGCCTCGGAGCCTCTTCCGCATAATATAGCAGTCAAAAAAAAAGAAAAGATAAGTAAGAGTGGTACAAAACATGTACTGTATGTTGTACTATTATACAAATTTATTGAAACACATGGCGAGTCAAACATTTACCAAAGCAGCTGCCAAACACTCCTAAACAAGGTAGCTGAAGACGTCGGTTCTGCAGAACAGCGGCAGTAAGTCCCTACTAAAGAGTGGAGCTCCGACGAGGAGCTCCACTCTTTAGTAGGGATTTCATATGAACCAAAACCGTTAATAATCATTATTTTCTCCATATACCGGTCCTTGGCTTCCTTGTTTAAGGTATCCCGGTAAATTCCAGTTCCTTTCCAGCAGTTTAACATCTTTTTTTGCGTTCCGTTCACTTGGTGAAACAGAAAAGTAGTTTTGAAAGTCCGTCCCGTCTTCATTCGCTATCAAAACAAATGTATGCGACGGGGACAGGATCTTTCCGGCAGTACGCGCTGGTGCTCATGGGAAATGTAGTGTTCTTTCTGGTAAAGCACAACCGCTTTTGTCCAAAAGATGCCGCCAAACTCAACAAAAGCTGAAAGTTACATTGTGCTGCTATTTTTATTTTTAATTAATTTTATTATTTTATTGATTTAATTTGCCTGAAGATGATTATTTTGTACTTTTTTTCTGTTTGAATGGTTGTGTTAAAAAAATAAATCAGACGTTACTCAACAGTTACTCAGTACTTGAGTTTTTTCACCGAGTACTTTTTTACTTTTACTCAAGTAATTATTTGGATGACTACTTTTTACTTCTACTTGAGTCATATTATTCTGAAGTAACAGTACTTTTACTTGAGTACAATTTTTGGCTACTCTACCAGCTCTGACAGTACCCTCTCATAAACCTTTCTCGCTACTCTCACTACGACTCTTCTACATCAGATAAGTTCAGCCACTCTTCTCCACCCACTCCTGCCTCCACTCTCTTCTTTACCTCTTTTCCACACCTTACATTTTGTCTCAACTTCTGCACTGTTTTCGACTCTTATCTTATCTTAGCATTCATCCAGAGTTGAAATTCATGATACTCACTGCTTTGTTTTTGTTTTAATCTCCACAGGCCGGTAACTGTTGAAAGCGGTAAACATAAACCCATAAATACAAATTTAGGATCGTATGGAAGATACAAATATGAACCCATTTTGTAAACAGACCAGTCAAGTACCAGTACCTTCTTCTTACTCAGTCATGTCTTTGTAATGTGTCCAGAATATGGTTTTACATTGTTTTGTTGTTAAATTCATGGAACAGATGTGGTCTGGAAGGCAGCAGTGCTCTACTAAAATCTCACAATACATTTCTGCATTAAGACAGATGAGGAAATGAGCTTTGAAAGACACTGATAAAACCCCAGGCCTTCTCAGATTCTGGATGCAGGACTTCTTTATAATGGTCTGGATGCTCATTTTTCACTCTAATCTGGAGCGCACAGACCCCATTTCTTTAGTCAAATATCTGGAATTCTGATTAATCGGACAATAATAAATGTTCCAAGTGCTGGAAGCTTAAATCTTTAGGGTCTCAGAGGGTTATTGTGGTCTCTGTGATTCTTCCAGCACATTTTAACAGACTGCAAAGCAGCTCTGACCATTTTGATGGTATCACAACCAGGTTCTGAAAAAACTGTCTGGGATCTTGCAGGCAGATTTGAAGTAAAAAAGATAAGTCCAGCTACTTTTCAACTGGGGATTTACTCCATAAGGTAAGGAGCTGGGGAGAGAACATCATCAGGAGCAGTGGTCTATCCTGGACCGGGACATGGGGGTTGACCTGGATCGACAGCTCCAGTTCCTTCATGAATTCACAGAAACATCCTTAGTGTTGAACTCCCTCCAGCTTGGCGCCCCATCTTCCTTCTCTGTGGATTCTCATACTGTCCCTGCTCTCTGGAATAAATCCACAATAGAGGGTCTGCATTGACGTCACTTCCCCACTGGACCAGCCCCCCTTACTCTCACTGAGTGGAAGAAATGACTGCAACTAGTGGAGAAGACGGGATAACAGCTGATTATCGGCTTAAATTAGCGTCAGTTGGACTTGACATGGACCCGTACAGTTACCTGAAGAACCAGTGGTCCATGGACATTAATATTTGGTACAGTTACCCCAAGAACCAGTGGTTCATGGACATTAATATTTGGTACAGTTACCAAGAACCAGTGGTCCATGGACATTAATATTTGGTACAGTTACCAAGAACCAGTGGTCCATGGACATTAATATTTGCTACAGTTACTAAGAACCAGTGGTCCATGGACATTAATATTTGGTACAGTTACCAAGAACCAGTGGTCCATGGACATTAATATTTGCTACAGTTACTAAGAACCAGTGGTCCATGGACATTAATATTTGGTACAGTTACCAAGAACCAGTGGTCCATGGACATTAATATTTGCTACAGTTACTAAGAACCAGTGGTCCATGGACATTAATATTTGGTACAGTTACCAAGAACCAGTGGTCCATGGACATTAATATTTGCTACAGTTACTAAGAACCAGTGGTCCATGGACATTAATATTTGGTACAGTTACCAAGAACCAGTGGTCCATGGACATTAATATTTGGTACAGTTACCAAGAACCAGTGGTCCATGGACATTAATATTTGGTACAGTTACCAAGAACCAGTGGTCCATGGACATTAATATTTGGTACAGTTACCAAGAACCAGTGGTC